>NW_028263387.1:5491535-5724035 GCF_051168715.1 Poecilia mexicana
AGAATAATGCAATTATACATTCTGAAAGATTAGTAAATTTTACTCTAAGAGAACATTTAACTCTGGTACTGGATCTAAAATAAAGAAGCAAGACAACCGAAACAACGAATAATGAAAATGGATCATAAAGTCTCAGCAAAACAAATCATGCAAAACTGCCAGTTAGGACTTTTATAAAAATAAAAAAATGATGAGAATAATAATAAAAATGCAAACTAACTACATTATGCTGTGTGTGAAATGTAATCAGCATTTTTCAAAGTGACAGCTTTTCAATAATAATAATAAGAATGCAAATGAAAACAATTAGATTGTGATTAATTGATTTATTGCTTATTGTGATGAAAGCAGACTTACTTTCAGATGAATAAAACTCTGAACAGTTCGAAATATTACTCAGTTTGACACGACAACCTTAACATGAGCTCAACAGTGCAGACCTATAATAGAGGTAAAGTGTCTGCAGGTTTGCTTATTTCCTCTAATGTTCCCTCTGACAGATTTTTTCTGTTTTTCAGTCAAACGTCCTCATTAAAAGTGTAGTAATTTTTTGAAACGATGTATCATGGTGTCATTTTTTTAATGCTTGCAGTTCTTTTATATAGCTACAGCCTGAGACACGAGTCAGCAAACTAATGAAGGATTGCTGCGTCACACTGACACAAGTCTCAGCTTTACGCTGTTGAACGTCAGCATGGAGCTACAGCAGAAAGAAAAGTCATTTCAATAACTTTCTGGCATCAAGATATTATATTCCGAAACAATTTCTACAGCTTATATTCACATAGATCCGCATCAACCTCGTGGGTTTATATGCGTGTGCTTCCTTTGCTCCGTCACCTCCACCGAGTCTTTTTAGTGGCGGATTACGTCGTCTCCTCTGCGGTGCGGTGGGCGGCGCGGCTGACTGAATGTCAAAAGGCAGCCGGAGCTGCGGGTCGGTGTCCCTTTCAGCGCCGCCTCCACCTGCTGCCGCTCCGCGCCGCTGAATGAGACAGGATGTCAGCCGTAAACCGCGGTGAAGCGGCGTTTAATGAAGAACGGGGAAGAGGAGGTCATGGGGGGTGAGAGGGGGAGGGAGACGCATCAAACACAGCGGCTTATTACATAACCCATAGATTTTTATTCCTAAAATAATATACACCAAACTCCTTATGGGTTTTCATAGGAACTCACTGTTTTATTTGAGTGTTATATATTTACTATGAAGTCAGTTATGTCTTTTAATCCAACTGTTTCTTTCCCTATCCAATGGTTAACAGTTTAAAGGGGCGGGATTATGTAAAATCAACTTTTTTGAGCTTTATATTATATTTTTATACCCTCATCAAAAACATACCTGGAGACTTGCTTTGATCCTTTCATGCATGTTTGAGAAATCCTTTGATCTCCCATGGCAACCATTCAGCTCCATAACTCCTGGGTGGATCTAGTGCAGACTCCAAGTTTCAGATCGCCCGTCCCCCCAGTCAGCTCCTTCAGACTAGCCAGCAGCATTTAGCAGTCTGGACTTTGGGTTCTTTTCTCAACAGAGTCAGATACCTACTCCTATGTTTTTGCAACGTTATTTCTCGTTTAGTGTTATCAGTGCTGGATGCATTGTAGGCTTATTAAATGTGCCTCAGAAACCCAGGTCCAGTCCGACTGTCTAGAAAAAATAAATTTGGCCCAATATAGCCTGAAGTTCAGTTCCTGTCAGCCTCAGATGGTAAATCTGAGCTTTAATTCAGAGGAGTAAAAACTGTACGGCCGCTGGTTTCCTGGCCATGTTGAGTGTAACTGCATCTGGACGTGTATGAACCACTGCATTAAAGCAAAGTAGAAATAATCCATTTCGTTATTACATTAAATTTCATGTCTGTTTACTGATTTACTCTCCAAGTTGAGTTGAGAACAAATTTTCTGGGACGTGTGACTGACGGGAGCGGAACAGGGCGGGGCCGCACTTACGTTTATTCAGCACTTAAAATGGTTACAAAAAGGTTAAAAATGCCTAAAGTCAATTCATATCCTCCTCATGAATCCTTTGTCTAATCAGTGAACAGTCCCAAATAAGCATCACAACCATAATCTATGTGTACAGAGTTTATACCGGCGTTGGGTTGGGATCAGAACACTTCAATGAATTCTTTGGGTTCAACATTAACGCCTCTTTATGTTGATCGTTTTCCTCAGTTTGCTCGTTTCGTCATAATCCCGTCGTGCGCAATTTGCAACAAAGCCGGCTAATTGAATCAGAAACGTTATGTTCATGAATATGAAGATGGATGCACGGCCCCCTTTTTTTTTTGTATTTCCGTCACTCGAAACGACAAATAAATCCAGAGGTAATTGAGCCTGAGTGTGTCTTTATAATCAAGATGGAAGAGTGTTAATGATTGCACACACCCTCGGAGGTGCTTCCCTCCACACGCTGGTGGTTTTGTCTTCAGATGGTATGGTAATGTAATCAGTAACACAGAGAAAGTGCTGAGTCGCCCTTGTGTGGCTGCTACATTATTTCATGAGTGATGAAGCCGTTTTCCTCACAGTCCCAGGAGCACCAACAAGTACACTTAGCAAGTTTGCTCTAGCTGCCAAATGGTTGTTGCTTTTTTTTTTTTTTTTTCTACATTTTGAAGCGCTTCACTGGGTGTTTGTTTTCTTTCAAATCCTCTTGCTGACACTGGTTCTGTTTTTATTGGATTGAGTTATTTGCTTTTCTTTGTGTATTTTCTTTTCGGCTTTTCATTTTTCTTACTACAATAAGTTTTTTTTTTAAGTTTTGTATTAATACGAGTTACAACAACATTTATTTTCCCTTTGGAATCAATCAAGTATTTTTGAATCTTATTTTTATTTAAAGGGGCGGTATTACGTAAAATTGACTTTACATAATAATTATTCTCTCAAAAACATACCTGGAGTGTTGCCTTGATTCTTTCGTGCTTGTTTGAGAAATCCTTTCATCTCCGGTGGCAACCACTCAGCTGTGCAAAACGCCCAGGTGGACTTAGCCCCGCCTTCTTGGCGCAGCTCCTCCTCGTTTCCTCCTGCTCAGCTCCTTCAAACTAGCTAGCACCATTAGCAAACACCTGGTAGAACATCAGCTGAGCTCATTATAGGAGCTGCTTCTCAGTACAATGCTGGTGAAAATGTTGTTAAAAGGTTAATAAAAGAGCCATGTTGTGATGACTTCCTGAAGGTGAAGTTTCAGAAAGAGCAGAAGTTTCTTAAAGAGACAGAGGCCCAATTTTAAGGCATTAAATTCCATCCTTATATTCTTTTAAGTCATATTTGATATCTGTAGCATTTTTGCTGAAAGTAACTTGATTGTCCTATGAAACAGCACTACAACACATAAAACTGCCACTTCAACTTTTTTGTGTTAGAGCCAGAGTTCCACCTGTGACTTATTGCATAAAGTTGTGGTCATAGTTTCAGGTTTTTTTTGTTTTTTTTTGTTTTATATATATATATACAGGATTTCCAAACCAAATGGACAAAAATGTGTAAAAAAAAATACACAATTTTTCAGGGGACCAAATTCAGTCAGGGTGTCCAGCAGGATATGGATCAGAACCTCGTAGGTCAAACCAGTATTACACGGTTTTGGAGGCGTACAGCAGAGTTCACATCCAGCTGACCCCTTCACTACCGCCGTACTACCGAGCAATCGCATCTGTTATTGCTTGGATTGTCTACGTTGTTGGAGGGCAATATTAGAGAGAGTGTCTTTTTCCAAATTGTTGTGGCACAACACTTTGTCCAGAGTAGAAGTTTTTAACCTGGGGTTATTACGTCGATTTAAAAAAAAAAAGTATCTCTTCTCACCCGTTTCCTGCTCTCTCCCTTCCTACCTCCTGCAGGACGTTCAGATAGTGAGCACAGACGAGAGCCAGGTGTTCCTGGCCCTCCAGGAGTGGTACCAGTCCGACACGTACAACCTGTACCAGTCGGACTCGCAGGGTGTCTACTACTCCCTGATCCTGGAGAACGTCCGCAGCACCAAGCAGCCGGAGGAGAGCGTCCTCATCGACATCCTGGAGGTGAGGCGCTCCGTAACAAATGACAAATGTGTTCTGTTTTTTTCTCCTCCAATTTTCTTCTTTAATTAATTAATTTAGTGATTAAATCTATAACTTGCAACTATGGACACAAATGAAGCCAGATCTTCCACTGGCGGGGAACCGGTGGAAACAAGGTGACGGCGTTCCCGAGTCCTAAGCAACAAAATGAGCATCTGATGATGTTATAAGTAAACGAACCACTTAGTCACACTTAAGGGGATAATGCTTACACTTCCCTTCATTAATCTTACTATCAGTAAATCCCATTAAAAGCCCGGAGCCACTACTGTGCTACTTGGTCTCATTGGGATTTATCTATTGTAGGAGAAGCTTTCAGACCCTTTTGTAGGGGGGGATTTTCTAGTAAAATGTAATAAACTTTTGTTTCCTGAATCTATCTTTAGTGTGTTACTCAAACAGTAGGTGGAACTCTATGATTTTTTTTTATTTTTATTATGGCCTGGTTCTGGTGTTCCTCAAACTTTTTCAGAGTTAGGATTTATCTATTGTAGATAAATCCAAACACTCACAGACCACCTAATTCACATGTGCCAAACTCGAGGCCTGGGGGCCAAATCTGGCCCGAAACATTGAGTTTACCTGACTGCTGCCTCAGCCTTACTTGATGTCAAGCTGTAGGCTGTGATGGATACGGCACATTTAGCATCATACATTAACGCAAACATTGTAAAAGTTGCTTCCAAATATTCCCAAATCAGCGCCACAGAATCTGGGATTTTGATTGCAAAAAACCCCACAAAAACAGACAGAATTGAGAAAAAAAACAATAATAAACTGGCTATGGACGAGCCAATTTCTGAAATTTTTAGATTCATTTCACACAGAAAAAGCTCAGATGTTGTCGGCTCCTGAAAGGTAGAATATTCGCAAGAATAAATGTAACATTTTCCATCATTAAATGCATACATTTACAATATTAACATTAGGATATTCACTGCAGTTGTAAAGTGGTACACATATAAGAATAAGTGTGTTTTATTACACTCTGGCAGAGCAACTGGGAGGCATCCCAATGAAATGACCAAACAACCGTAAATCTCTGAGTGAACGGCCAAATGCTCGCTCTCATAGCACTCACCGGCTTTAATATCTGACTTATTGTTTTGTCCTTGTTTGTCTTGAGAGGCAGTATTAATAAACGGTTTGGGCAGCTTAAAATGTTTTTCCACTTTTTGATCACACTAGAAATATCAGCTAATCATCAAAGGAGTGCCACAAAAAAAAAGGGGTGTCGGCTGAAGCTAATTGCCATTTGTGTAGGAGTTCAGGGTCTTTATGTTATTACCAGCATCTCCTCACATGCCTGCTCAACGGTAGCTAAGAAGCTGTTGTCAAGGACAGAATATTTGTAACATGCTAGGCATTGATAGCCAACGTCAATCAGTTCCAAATATGCAACAAATTGGTTGAATACAGGCAATTTGGCCAATGCTGCACCATTGTTTTTCCACTGCTAATAGCTAGCTGTGCTGCATTGTTGATGCTAACTTGTATTAAGCTTCATTTGTTTTATCTGTAGTATATATATTTGTAGCAGCAGTAGAAATATATGTAATATTACTCTTATGTTTACAGATAAGCTTGTTTAATCCTTTTTTTTACTACCCGTTAATCTAAACTATGTTTTTTTTGTTTGTTTTTTGGTTCTAGTGGCCTTTATTTGAAAGTGCTAAGACAGAAAAGTAGGTAAAGAGAGAGAGAGAGAGAGAAGACATGTGGCAAAGATCACCAGGCCAGGAATCGAACCTGTGACCGCCATGTCGAGGACTAAGGCCTCTTTATGTGGACTGTGCTTAACCTCTGTGCCACCACAGCACCCCAACCTAAACTATCTTTTCCTTAAATGGTGTTTAAAGAGACAGAGAGGCATCGTCACGGCGCTTAGCAGATGGAATCCCAGATGTTTCAGCATGTAGCACATCTGCTTTGTTTCCTAGGTGCGTGGGGTGAAAGGCGTCTTCCTTGCCAATCAGAAAATCGATGGAAAAGTGACGACTCTCATCACCTTCAACAAGGGGCGAACCTGGGAGTTCCTGGCCCCGCCCACCACGGACATGAACGGCAAACCAGTCAGCTGCAAAGTAGTAAGTGCTCCATTTTTCATCTTTACCAAACTGCAACGCATTTTTCAAGATATATTTTAGTCACAAGTATGACTAAAACCAAAGCTTTTATGGTTTTAAAGTTGATAAACTCTTGACGGCAATGAATCAACTCATGTTAAGGGCAAACATCCCAAAGTTATCCAACCATATTTAGGGGCTTTTTGAAGTTTTATTGTGTGTGGGGTTTTTTTCATATGGTTTTGCTGATACTCTTGGTATGTTAGCTAAATGAATGACACACGACAAGGCTTCACATTGTCACCGATACCCAATCTAGAATTTTCTTATTTTAACATTGGGGCAGATACAGATATCGATAACGGATCGTTCCATCTCTGCGTTGAACATAAAGGGGAAAAGGACGAGTGCTGTGGTATGAGGAATGCACACCAGATTCTTGTCAAAGTCGCAGCTTCACAAGGTTAGACAGCAGAGAGCCATACGTCTCCCCCCAAACCCCGCCCGTATTCTGAGCTCCATACATCACACCCGGCCGGGAGGCAGAGGGGAGCACCAGTGTTCTCCTTTATTTGAACCATCGCTCCCATCTGCTAAAAAAAAAATATGAAGACAGGTGCAGATATGAGCCTGACGCTTGTATACCACCTTTAAGACATGTATACACACGAACACACACACACACACACACACACAGCCGTTAGATCTCTGATACTGACCTTGTCATAACAATGGGCTCTCCCCATACTTCAAAAAAAATTGCTTGGCAAAATATCTGCTGTCCTGGATTTAAGTTGCCACATCTATCAAGCACGGAGAAGACTTCATTTTCAGGCGCTGACACAACACATATTGTCTGTGTGACGCCGCGGGGCACGGCGTCCTCCCAGCCCGCGCAGCGGGTGAAGGGGGGAAGATGTGGCGGTGCGTCAAGAGAAAAACTGTAAGGCTCGATCTTCTGTCTCCCACCTGTTGGAGATCGGCTCCGGAGATTAATGAGCTTTCAGCGTGAGGATGGTTAATCTTACTGCCTGTAGAAGGAAATCCAGATGGTGAAAATATCGCTAAGCACAACCTAGCATAAAGACGAGCTAATGCTAAGGGTTTCCCTGAGGCTGAGGTCAACAAAGCTACAATCTTTTCCTTTTTATGGCAGAATCGCCCAGCGAAGATGTCCGTCTTTGCTGAAATTTGATGGTCTGCAGATGAAATGTTGAAGTTTACAGTATGCTAACTTACCGTCCTTCCTGTTGCTCCGCTGCAGCCGGATTGCCACCTCCACCTCCACCTGCGCTGGGCCGACAATCCCTACGTCTCTGGCACCGTCCACACTAAAGACTCGGCTCCGGGCCTCATCATGGGCGCTGGTGAGTGGAACCGTCTCTTTTCACATTAAAACTGCTTTTTTTTTTTCTTTTAAATTTATAAGCCTATCTTCCCCTGATTTAAAAATAAAAAAAAACTCTTACTCAAACGACTGGAAAAACAGACGGAAATTTAAATGGAATTTTTAGAACGTGGGTTTCTGTCAATTCTCAAGATACAACCTGAAAGTAGTGCGCATTTGTTGGGAAGATAACTAAATGAATAAAAATGGCCTGAGGTAGAAATCCTGCTGTATTGCTCTGTGTGGCAGCTCTCTGTAGACCTGCCTCTCTCAGCCCTGTTGCTCGTTTGCCTCCTCTCTCTTCTCTGACTTTTTCTGTTGTGTGTTTCGGGAGTCCCCTCTTCCTGATGCAGCTCTGCATTTTTCATCTTTCCCTCAGGTAACCTTGGCTCCAAACTTGTAGAGTATAAGGAGGAGATGTACATCACTTCAGACTGTGGGAAGACTTGGAGACAGGTACAGCATGCTTTGACTGATTTTCTTTCTTTTTTTTTTTTTACTCCAAGGAAAAACCTGGAGATAGAATATCCAATTTCTAACCAAGGTTTCTTTTAAACCAAAAAAAATTGTGCTTTATGAAGCTGATCATGAGAAAAACACTGAATTGTTCCCATTGGTAAAGTAATTTCCATTCCTTAATGTTTTCCTGTTAAAGGTGTTTGAGGAGGAGCATCACATCCTGTACCTGGACCACGGTGGAGTCATTGTTGCCATCAAGGACACGTCTATTCCCCTCAAGATACTGAAGTAAGATTACACCAACTCTTCACTACCTCTTATTTACTGTTTTAGCTTCATTACAAACTGCCAGTGGTGCGCACACTTCCCCTAAATTGCTAGTAGCGGAGCTAAGTTAGCGCTTTAACTGCTTCACGGTTAGCATTAGCGGTGACCCCCCTTCCACTGGTACATGCCTTCTCCTTTAAGTATTTAAGAACTAATCAGATTTCTGCTAAGCTAATGCAGCGCTACCGTCTTGGAATCCATTGAAGACAGTCACTCTTTCTCACACAGGCTATCACAAGCTTAACAGGATGCTATCTCTTTGGCCTAAAATAGGAATGTTATGATGAAAACCCAAAGCAGAGATGTAATCAGAAGTGTGTGGCTCAGCTCTAATTCAGACGATGGACTCAGTCTTTCACCTGGCCTCTGAAGGCGTTTCTGTTTCTAAACGAGTTGAGAAAGAAAGATTTCACCCAGAGAGAAACCTCAAATATTAGTCAAATAATCCTGATTGATGACATAATATGACATAGCACAAAAAAACAAGCTGTTGGTTTTATATTTCTGGCCTCAGAAAATCTATGTGTTCTTGTGTAACGGCTCTGTTAAAGAGCTTCTGGATGAGGATAAAAAAAAAAAAACAGCTAATCATGGAATGCAGATTTTTTTTCTTTCAGGGTTTTTCAAACTGATTTATTGCATCTATTTTAAGCTGAAACTATTTCGCAGTCTCAGTAAAGTGGATCATTTGTTATTGCTGCAACTCCAACTGGCGCGCACCCCCGGTGTCAGCGATCGTTTTGCAGCCCATCTAAAGGCGTTTTCCACGCTCCGACGCCTCCCAGGTTCCCTCCAACGTGACGGATTTCTGTTTTGCAGGCTGATGTGGTTTTAATGTGGCGAGATGTAGCGTTATTTGGGAAACTAGCTGTGTGCCATTAACTTAATTTTGGTTAATTACCGTGAATGATTTCTGCTTTAGTACCAGAGATTAAGATGCTGATTGTTGCAATGTTTTAAACTTTTCCTAAATCTTGAAAGCTGTGTCATTTTGTGTGGCTAATTCAAACGGTAGCAAATCTAAACTGTGCATATTAATACACACACATATACATTTTTTATGTGCTTTAGAAAAGCTTGATGTACGCTCATCTGATACTTTATTAGGTACACCCTAATAAAGTATTTGGACCCGACCTTCAGAATCACCCTAATTCTTCAAGGTCGCTGAACAAGAGGCGGACACTGCAACTAAAAAGTTAGTTTTGCTAACGCTAAAGCACTAAACATTAGCTCCAAGAATACAAAAGCACAACACTTTGACCCTAAAGCACTCATTATAAACATTAGTTCTGCTAATGCTACATCACTACACCCAACAGGGTTTAGTGGAAGCTAAAGCGTTAAGCGGTGGCATTAAATCAAATTATATCTGCCCTTCAAAGACTACGATGTTGTATGTATGTTTCTTCTCTACTGTCTGTGCTTTATTTTATTTTTGTATGTAATTTAAAATAACTTTATTTGGTGGCGTAAACCGCCAGCTGTCTGAAGACTTCTTCAGCCGGTAACCAAAACTTCAACACAGATGTCGATGTTATTCAACTGACAGATTACAAAGCAGCCACGTAAATTAGCTCTGCAAATATATGTGGAAAAGTTAATTTAGGGGATGCTGAGTGAGCTAAATGTTTTCAGAGCTGACTAAAGGGCTAATTGAAAAATTAGCTCCAAAATTAGCGGATTAGCAGAAACGAGCCCATCACTATAACACCACCAGCCTGGATCTCACCTGATTTTATTTATTTATTTATTTATTTATTTATTTATTTTTGCATAATTCAGGTGAGATCCATGTTCTTCATCAAATTCTGATCCTATTATCTCACTGGACCAGCAATTGTTTTTCCAGTCTATTATTGTCCAATTTTAGTGAGCCTGTATGAAATGTTGCCATGTTTGTTTTTGTTGCTGCTGTTCTATCTCTGCATAATTTTTTTATCTCATCACCCCACGTTCCCCAAATTACATCACAATTTGTGGTTGTTTTACCGAGAGACGTCGAAATGGAATCAACGTTGTAGCATGAAGCCGTCTATAAGATCAGTGTGCAATGATGTACGGAGCTGCTAGCTAGTTAATAAACTGCCATGTTTGAGCTAATAAGTGATTCTTGCCCAGCGGATGATCAATGATTTGAAGTCAAATCAAGACCTGACAATGCAAGAAAACAGAAACATTTCTTAGTTGCTGTTTTCTGTTTGATCTGACAGAATTTTTACTTTAAACAAAGTTGCAAGAGCTTCTCTGATCTCATCAGTATCCGACTGATCTTTCCCAGAGTTTAAGTTAAAGGCTCGCCCATCAAAGCCTCGTGATTATGTAACATTTTTCTTAATCCGTCTTTGGGATCACCGTGTCTCTCTCTCTCTCTCTTTCTCTCTCCGAAGGAAGATAGAAGCAGAACGAAAACAAAAAGCGCTTTGGTAATTCCAAACTAATTTCCGTCATCCGTACACCTGAGCGGTAATTCCAACAATTACAAAGCCCTCAGATTCAGCGCCCAACAGGTTGTGTTGACAGAAAAGAGACCTCCAACGTGGTTAGATTCAGCTGTTCTTTGATGCATAATGAGGCTTTGCGACTGCATCCTCAGTAGCTGTGTTGATCTGTGCTGTCTTCCCCCCTCGCTGTGCGCGTTCGCTGCTGATTATCTTATTGTCGTCCCGGTAAGAGCGTCATTAAAACACACTGCCGTGTTGTGTGAGCGAGACACTGCTTGATTCCTCATTGATCCCTCTCCATCACGCAGTCACACTTACTCAGCGCTACTGCCACTGTCGACAGCTGAAATTGTTGGCACGGTGACTAAAGGAGAGCAGATGGCTCTTCTTGTTTTATTTTACAAAAAAAGGAATTTAATAGCAAACTGGGTTCGCCTGCCTGCACAGCCATGTTCTGATATTATATTATGTATTTTCTAAGCCCTCAATCGTATTCAGTCAACTAGAGTCGAAATCAAGGAAAGGAAAACATTTTTTTCAAACTATGAGGACTTTTCTGAATTTTCATACATAGAATATGCATTTACTCAACCTTTCTTCTGTCTCCATGTAACCCTATCTTCTACGTCTTCTCTCTCACAAGCTACCTTCCTTTCCTCTTTCACTCCATCCTCAAATCTCCTCTTTGGTCTTCCTGTTGGTCTCCCACCATCCTCAGCATCCTTCTACTCTCCTCTGTTCATGTCCAAACCATCTCAGCTTGGTTTCTCTCACCTTATCTCCCCACACATCTGACATGAGTCATTCCTCTGATGCATTCATTCCTGACCCTGTCCATCCTTGTCACTCCCAAAGAGACCCTTTGAGAACCGTGTACACAACCTAATCGTGCTAATATCCTGTGTATAAAACTAAAACATGTGAAGTTTTTAAAGAATTCTTTGAACTTCTTGGTCATCATCACTACATCAGAGTGCACATTATGAATATTGAATAGAACAGAAATGTTATCCATTGCCACATGGACAACAACGTTAAGCAGTTAAGGACTGATTAAAATGCAGCTTTAGTCTTTTGATATTTCCAGTCGTCACGAATGAACACTTTGCATGATAATCAGACATTCATCCTGTTGGATGGAGTCTCACTGCAGTGCAGATAATAAGGCATTGTTTCAACTGAGCGCTGAAGCACAGTTCGATGTCATTTGGTGCATTATTTTTTTATATTTCCGTTGTAAAAGCCTCTCTATACCACAACATTCAGGTCAGCGGTTCGCAGTCCGTTGACTGATGGACTGAAAAACGTTGCTGCTTGTTACAAAGATGAGACATAAAGTTAGACGTTCGGGTCCAACCACAACCGTCTAACGTTTTTTGGTGTAAACGTTCCAAGACTACTACGGGCCATAAAGTAGCTTACCGAACCGCAGTGACCCATGCCGTACCGCTCTATGGGAACGAGGCATGACTGACTGAGTTTTGGTTGGGATAATAGTACTATCCAATTTCCCAATGTTGTACAGTCCTACTCTTAAGTGGTATATTTAATATTGACTAAAGTTAAAGTGAGCTAATTTCTTTTCTCAGGGATCATTCAAGCTGGACATGCAGCAAAACACGACAACTTGCTTACCACAGTAAGACAGTATGAAGGTTCAGCTCTCGGTTTGCTGTGGTGGATTTTAGCTCCCAGTTTTAATGTTTTAGAGTTTAATGCAAAGCGTAATTTGGAAATCATTGCGAGCCACTAATTATCTGCCTCTTGATAACAAGCAGAACTACACAGTGGGGAAAATTAATCACTAGCCCAGTTTTTAAAGGTAGTGAAGGTTATTGAGGAACTCAAAGGGCCTTGGTCGCCATCATTACAGTACAACCAGGGTACTATACTAAAATAAACTTGTAAAACTCTGTAAGTGTTTAGTAATATGACTTGAAATATCATTTTTCTTAGAGAAGTAACACCAAATGCTTTTAAATTGCCATGATGAAATGTGCTGACACTTGATTGGACGGTCTTTTCTTGGCTCTCCTCTATTACCAGAGCAGAAATGAAACATTAATGGTTCACTGGTCCAAGAAGCCCCTGAAATACGAGTTTGGTTTTCATCCAGAGTTTTGGGTGGAGATTCGCACCTGATAAAAGATCCCTGTGTAATTTCCTGTACCTCGCTTTCTCTGGGACTTCTAAGTTTTGATTCAACCGTTTTTCACTTTGGAGATTTTTGATACGGGGAACTTTTAGCACTTCTCTTGTCCACGTTTCTGTAGGTCGAACATTTTCTGAAATCAGCTGTTCTGATGCAGAACGGATTGCATTGGTTGTTGGAGGAGAGAGTGATTTAAGTTCATTTGAACTCTTCTTGTTTCCAGTAAGTCCATCAGGCATCGTGTCAAATAATGTGAACTAAAGTAGAAGTTAAAAGATTTTTTTACTTTTTTGTAACAAATCTGAATAGAATATGAAATATTTGCCTTTTTTATCTCTACTATTTAACGTTTTTTTTCTGTTGTACAAGTTGGAAAGAAATAGTTGCAACGGCTTTTCATTTTTCTTCAAAACGATTTTTGGCACAGATATGTGCTTTCCGAACCCAACAAAAGCGTGTTAGTCATGTTTCTTAATAAAAAAGTTAAACTTTTTTTTGATATGGGCTAATGCTTTTCTTTTCTTAGGTTCAGCATTGATGAAGGCAGAACCTGGAACATTCACAACTTCACCAGCACATCTGTGTTCGTGGACGGACTCCTGAGCGAACCAGGAGACGAAACTCTGGTCATGACGTGAGTTAATAAACTGTTCCCCCAAAAGTACAAATAAAAACTAAATCTGGTTGAGAGCCTGTTACTGGGAGACACTTACCAATCTGGAACAAACTTGGTTTGACTAAGTTTGACAAGTTCTTGGTTGTTCTTCCAACACAATGGAGTATTTCCTCCGCATAGATTAAACATACGGTTTTCCATGTGTAGCTCTCCCTTTTTCAATCATATTCTCTTTTATTTTGCAGGATCATTGCATAATTTACAGCGTATACCAACTTACCTCAGCTGGTTTTGAAGAAAAAAAAAACATTGATTCTCTCTTTTTTTTTTTTTTAAAGCTCGGTTCTCTGCAGTCTGGGAGTTGGGCGACATGTCTTCTTTACAGAAAGAGGCAGAGGTGCATTTCTCTCTCAGAGCTCTTGAAAAACATTATGCTAAAAGGTTATTATGAAGTTCTTTTCACAGCAATGCCAAGCGCTGTCTGCCCGAGCTCTCCTCACACTTTCTGCTCTCTGCTCGTTTCTAATGACTTATCTGACAGAACCTTCCAGGCTGCAAACTATGCTTAAGGAGGGGGCTCAAGTTACTCTTCCATCACAGCGATTCTTGCGCGATTTGTTGGAGCGGGTCAAGCAATTTCGTGGTGCTAACCGCAGCTGCTCTCGCACCCGATTTCCCTCAAAGCCCCCCTCCTCTGTCTTGACCTCTAAATTGCCATTACAGGGGAGGTGGAAGGGAGAAAACAGCCCAATCAGCCTCATGGCCTTCCTTCCTGTCTGTTTCTTTCCCCTCTGACATTTTACCACATCCGATCTGGGCATTTTTTGTTGTTGTTGGTTTTTTTTGTGTGTTTTTCTCCATGCTGGCTCTTTGCCAGCCAGCAACGTCCAGCGAGGTACGGCAGATCTGTGCATATTAAATAGGATAAATGGTACACTTTAGAGCAACATGAAGTGTTATACTGAGGGTATGCTTAGAATTATTCTGATCCTTAAGGTAATTTTCTGAGCTACGTTAGCCTCTTTAGCCTCTTTAGCCTCTTTAGCAACTTTTGCTAGATGATAAATTGTCCCAGAAGTTATCGCAATAAACGAGAATTGTCTCATATTGTTGTTATGAGACCGTTTTCAAGTAATGCCATAATAATGCAATAACACATTCTCAAAGATCAATAAGCTTTGAATTTTGAATTCTAACAAACATTTAACACTGGAACTGAAAGACATCTTAAATATCCAAAACAGATAAACAAAACAACAGGAATAAATAAAATGAATCATAAAGTCTCTGTAAACAAAATTGTTCAAACAATTTCTACTTGAGACCAAATCACCAGAATGAAGACTTTTGTCGTCCAGTTTTTGGTAGAAAGAGAAAAACATTTAAATTATGCAAATGGAAATTATTGAGCTGATTTTAATACTTCATGTGGTTAATTAACTGATTTATTGCTTATTGTGACAGACCTACTTTAGCCACGCCTTGAAACACGACTCCCAACATTGAATTACACATGAGTAATTACAGATTTTCAGATCTGAACATGTATCTATGGGCATTTCCGACAAAAACGTAAGTTTTAAGAGCAGCCACCGGGCCGTGGCAGGTAACGGTGTAAGTGGATCCTTACACCATAAGGTGTAAGGATCCACTTACTTAGCAACAGATCCCAGAAGGTCAGGAAGTGAGACCACATCTCCCCCACATTGAACATTATTTTTTACATCTGGCTTTTAGGTCCAGTATATTTATTCATTGGGGAACAAATCTAATTGTAATTGGAGTTTCTTAGAACTTCTAATGACTTTTATTTTCCTTGGTGTATAAATATGATGTGACACGGAGGTCCATTTATTTTAGCTATTAGCCTACAGGCTGGACAGAGAACGCTATTTATCTCAGCAACACACAAAGTGAGCAGGAGGCGAAGGGAGGTACGAAAAAAATCTTCAAAGCTGTTGGATACTTTCAACAAAATGACACTTATTTAGATCCAGGTGTCTCAACATCGATTAAACACAATCTACACGTCGACAGATTATTTGTGGGTGATGCCCTACCATGACAAACGTAAATATTTAGAGGGAAACAAAAGATGAATTTTTGGGAAAGTACATCAAGCCTACCGCTAAGCATAGTGGAGGACCTGTGATGCTGTGGGCCTGATCTCTCCTCGTTAGAATGCACGTTATCATGAACTGTCTGAAAAACCAAGTCATTTAAGTGACAATCTGATGGAATAAAGGGCTTGTACTGCAACCCAAAAACGTTCCCTTTTCCAAATTTTCCAGATTGTTATGATGCTGCTTTGATAAATATTTGAGGGTGCATTCACACTAACGCCGTTAGTGCCTTTAGTCAAACTCTAGTTCGTTTCCCTATAAAAGTCCAGTAAAAGTTCCTGCTCCAAAAGCAGGAAGTGGACGATAGGGCAGGGAATCCTGGGTAAATACAATCAAAACAAACAGCGAGTCTAACACTGGCAAAGAGAAATGGCCGTTTGGTCTTTTACCAAAGATGCTACTCCGTTCTGTTTACATTTCATGAAAAAGGAAGTTACGCTCAGTGTCTTCTTCTGATGTTTTTGTGTTGTTTCCTTCAGTGGTTCTTGGTGCAGCGCCACCACAGGCGAGAAGAGGAACAGGTTTTTCAGAGGTTTTGGGTTGTCTGATACAGTGGTGTTTAAAAGCGAACCGCAATGTAGCAAATGTTGCAATTTTGGTCCCTAATCGAACTGAGTCTACTGGACTATCAGGTGTGAAAAGCAATACTTTATGGCTTTTTAGCAGTAATCTTTTTATTTCCCCTCTACATTTGAGCTACATTGATACCACAAAACCCAAATCTTTGATAAGACTTGCAACATATTCTACTACCTAAAACGGTTGATTTCTTGACAATCCTTTGGCGTTGAAAACCTGGAGGAAATTCAGTAGAAAGCATCCTCAGACTATAACATCAAACTTTCAAGACCTCAAATCTCTGTTTTTTTTTCTTTGTCAGCTCCTCCTTTTTGCTAATCCCTCCATCAGGAAAGTTAACTGAAGTGAAACCTGTCACATCATCTCAGACTACACGGCCAGGTTCACAGATAAGGCCAATCTTTCAGCTGTAATCTGTCGAGAAGGGCAAAGAGAAGACCACAAACACTAGGACACACACCAACACACACACACTCACACAGACAGAGACAGGAGGACAAGAGGCTTCGGCATATAGGTTCACTCACAATTACCTCCCATGTTGATGGGTTGAAACGCACACACACACACGCACACACACACAGGTATATGTTCCCCATCTGGCTCTGGAGAGATAGGGTCGGAGGGGTGCTGAGGGCAGCTCCTGTCTGACAGATTAGCCAGGCTCTATTTCTTAACCATGGAGTTTCGATTTTTTGACGCCACAGTCTGCCATCCCATAATGAAGTCTTTGAGCGGTGACTTAGCACCAAGGACAGGTGGAGGGGAGGGAGGGTGGGTGTTGGTGGCAGAGCAGAACTAATCCAGCGCTCGTACTAATGACAGCTGGTCAGATCACAGACTGGACAGACGCAGAGTACCGACGGAAACAATGTGTCAGAAACGCGCCAGATCATTATCCCAGCTCACCCTTCGTTCCCCGTTCTCCTGCAGGAACTTCTTCGCCAGAAAGATTTCCTCTGGAGCGCCTCCGCATCCGATATCTTTTGGCACCAGAATATGTTAAAGAAAAAAAAAAAAAAAGATAGAAAAAGAACCCAACCCGCGCTGGCGTTTTTCCTCTGTGTTCCTTAATGAGACGATCCGTTAATGGCCGTCGAGTTTGTTTTCGCTCGGCTCTCTTCGGAGTATTGTTTGTCCACTGATAGAGCTCTAGAGGCTCTCAAGTGCCAATTCACCACTGAAACACCAAGACGCTAAATTAACTGAGGCTGGTGGGAATCAGATAAAGCAATAAGTCTCGCTTTAAAAACTGGATCGAATTAATTTTAATTTGTGTGGGAGCAGATTTGGATGAGAGAAGGAAGAAGGCAGTCAGCATAGTTTAGGAATTCATTAGCAAGTATGTGTGGGCCTCTAGAGATCACTTGAACCATTTGATTTCACCTACATTGACCATGTAGTTGATTAATTTGAAAATACATTTGCTTAATGGAAAAAACTCTTAATATTTCAATTAAAAGATTTGGTGCTAGGGATGAGGTGATTTTTTTTATTTGGTTTTGTTTTTTATTGTCATATCAAAAAAAAATTTTTTTTGTTTGTTTGTTTTGCAAAACTGCAATGGAAACACTTTTTCCGCTTCACACGAGTCACATGATCGATAACTAGACTTTACTACTTGCGAAAACCACAAAGAAGAAAACAGGAGTTTTAACTCCTGTTGAAAACAGGTTAGAGGATGATGGTTCGCCATGTTTTTTAAATGACTTATTGCGTGAACTTATTCACATGTGAACTTAACTGCGTTTATTTAAAGGAAACACAGCAACTGTGAAATTGTGTTTTTTCAACATTAGCGGGATACAGACAAAACTTGTCATGGAATTGCAGCGAGTGACAGTCAGTATACATTAATTTGAGTAAAACCGTCAGTGAGTTGATAGCAGAGCAACAGACTCAATGCCTTGCCAAAGTATGCATGAACATTTTCACCTAATGTCACGTCAGAGCCACAAACATCCGTTTGTTTTATCCATATTTTATGTTATAGACCAGATAAATGAGGCACAATTTTGTGAGGAAGACGTTAGTTCTTAATTCATAATCAGCTTTATACGCCCAGTTTGTGAAGACCAACAATATGTTCGACTTTGGCTCAAAAACATCCATCAAGAAATTCCAAACCAGAGCGGCAAGAACAGAAGGACTGGATTTTGTTGTTCCTACTTCCTGTTGCTTTTTGTGGTTTCAAGAGGTTTGAATACTTTCAGACAGCAACAGGAAGTGAGGAAGCCACTCGTGTGAGTCGTCAGAAACTCATCCATCATGTCGTCTTTAACGGTGTCAGTGAAGACGGTATTAGTCATGCTTGCTTTGCTCTCCAACAAGGTGATGGTGGGCCACCGCTGGCAGACTAACATATGCTGGAGTCACTGACTTGAGTCACATCAGTCTGCTTTCAGAAGCAATGCTGCAACAGCAACGGGAAGACAGCTTACTGTGGCTCCAGAGTGGGGAGTGGGCCTGTGTTGGATTATAGAACAGCACCATCTAGTGGAGGGATGCCGTGTGTGTAGGAAGGCTTTACTACTCTGGAGCTGAGTGGTGTCATTTTACAACAGTTTTATTAGGGAAATCTTAGACAGGATAAAAAACCAAATGTAAATTTCTGCCAAAATTTTTTTTGAATAATCTCAGAAATTAAAATGTTCACATTTACAGTTTTTCAGTATTTTTTTCTGTGTACTCCGGTAGCCAGGCAACAACATTTTATTGACGAATTCACTTTTTTGTCTTTGTGCAAAGACTATAAAGTAAGTCTAAAATTTTCTGGGAAAAGTTGATACATTTTAGATTCATCTCAGAAATTTTCTAGAAAAAGTTGAAAACCTTCGACTTTTGTAACTCTAGAAAATTTCTTGAGGTTAATCTCAAATTTTGAGTTTTTTTTCTAGCAAATCTTTGACTTTTCAAGCTCAGAAATTTCCAAGTTTTTCTCTAGAAAATTTTGATGATTAATCTCAAAAGGTACTTCTCTATTTTTTGTTTTTCCCATCTACAGCGGACCAAATACGCCATTGTACATTTTCTTATTGAAGATCTTTCTTTTTATCTTGATATCTTTTAATTATTGATGAATGAAAACAAAATTATGGCAGTACAGATAAAGACCACTCTGCCCTGAAGTAACAGTAAATAATATTGAGTGTGTGTGTGTGTGTGTTTGTGTTTTCAGTGTGTTTGGCCACATCAGCTACAGGTCGGACTGGGAGCTGGTCAAAGTGGACTTCAGGCAGTCTTTCCCCCGTCAGTGCACCGAGTCGGATTACGAGTCCTGGCAGCTCACAGACCTGCAGGTAAATCACAAATACATTAGTTTTATTTCCCCCTATAATTCAGTTATTTGATAGATTTTCTGACATCTAAACTATTTTTGAGGACGTAGGAGTGCAGATGAAACGTATCGTGTTAGCTTGCGTGAATGTTTTCGGTGCGCTCGGGTCGCCCTCAGGGGGAAAAGTGCATTATGGGACGAGAGCGGACCTTCAGGAAGCGGAAGGACAGCGCGTTCTGCGTGAAAGGAAAGAGCTACACGTCGGCTCTCACCGCCACGCCCTGCCAGTGCACCGACAACGACTTCATCTGGTGAGCGGGCCACTGAAAGAAATGAAATGCACAAAAAGTACAAAAACAAAGTCTCTGATTGTAACTGTGCCTCTGACCGTTGGGCACATGCAGTGATTACGGCTTTGAGCGCTCCGACACGGAGGGCGATCGATGCTTCCCAGACTTCTGGTTCGATCCCGAATCTCCCCCAGAGAGCTGCCACCTCGGACAAAACTACCAGTCGAGCACTGGGTACGTTTCATATTTAATAAAAAAGGCTTGTTTTTGTTTTTTGATTTTTTTTTTTACCCCTAATTTCATTCTGTGTTAATAAGACCAACACTTTGTGGCAACAAGTCAAATTTTGAAGCAAAAAAAGGTGGGAAAAACATCAGATTTTTATTTTTATTATTTTTTTTACATAATGTGTCGTTTTTGTTTGTTCAGCTAATGTTGAGGAATAAATTACATCACTTAATACATCACTTAATGTTTAATTAATGTTTATTATTAATCAGGGCGTTGGAGGAGTTCTGTAATTTTTTTGAGATATTTTCTCTTTTCAATTCTTGATTTTCTGGGGGGAAAAAATGCTCTTTTAAAAAAAAATTCTATATGACAACCATTCCTTCTTGTTTAGGATGCCATGTACCTGAACTAATGTACCCAAACATTGGTGATGTTTGCCATCATCAATGTGGTGATGGCAAACATCACCACATTGATGTTTGCTATCAAATTATCATGATGTTTGCCATCATGATAATTATTATCATTGAATAATAATTACTCATTATTCAATGAGTAATTCAACTAACTCATTGAATTACTGAATGAGTTGAACATTCTTAGTGAAGGGTTTATTTCTGTACTGAGTGACAGAGACAGCTTATGGTTAATTTCCTGTTATGTTTTTGGACAATAAGTAGCTTAGAGTTAGCTAAAGTCTGAAAGGAGCAGAAACCAGAGTGGCTTTGACCAGAGAGACGTTTATAATAATTAGGATATTAGCTGTTAGCTTGTTTTTATGGTCGCTAAACTTTTTTTTTTCTTTCATTGTTCTCCGTTGTGTTTCAGCTACAGGAAGGTGATATCGAACTCTTGCGAGGGAGGCCTCGACAAGCAGCAGAGTGCCAAACAGCACAGCTGCCCTCTGCTGCCCCCTAAAGGGCTGAAGGTCGGCATTAAAGGCCAGATGCTGGCCGTGGCCCCTGGCGATGACATCACGTTCATCGTCCACCAGGAGCAGGTGTCGTTAAAAAAAAGCCCTTTTCTCCCTGCTTTTCTCTCCGGCATTTCCTCTGGCACCGGCTTACGGGTCGTTTGGTTCCCAACAGGGCGACACGAGCAGCACCAGGTACCAGGTGGACCTCGGCGACGGCGTTCGAACCATTTACCAGAACCTGACGGTGACCGACGAGCCCATCCAGCACCGCTACGAACAGCCCGGCGTTTACAAGGTGACGGTGAAGGCGGAGAACATGGCGGGACACGACGAGGCCACCATGTACATCCAGGTCACAGGTCAGTGTTTGACCTACTCTGTGACCTTTGAAGGGAACGTATTTAGTCAGTGTTTTGTTCCTTTCCTCAGACTGACAGCTCTTTGTCAGAGGCATTAAACCTAAATGCTTCATTCCTTCTTTTATTCACACCTGGGAGTGTTCAACATGACAGCAGAGACAAATAAACCTGTGAACAGTCAGAAAAATAAATAGCACTTTTCAGCAACATCCTTCCTACAAGGAAATGCTGAAATAAAAATACAAATGTGGTTTGAGGAAGTAAAAAGTTTAGGAAGTTATTAAAAGCTAATGCTAGCATTCTAGCAATTCTGGATGAACAAAATGGAAACGTGTGCAGTGACTCCTGATTATTTCCATATTGTAGAAAAAATCAGTTTAAGTAAGATGTTCTGTCCTGAGTTTTCACAACAATTTTACTTTTTTTGCAGTTTATAAAAAAGAAAAAAATCAAACCTCTAGACTCGAGCTTTTCAAAGTGGTGGCAGCCAGGGGGCGCCAGCTGAGCCTCAGAAGGTTGGAGGAAAGATGAGGAAGAAAAAAGCTAATTTCCTCATTTTAAAATGTCATTTTTTAAAGAATACAGTTAAATCTATTTACCAATTTTTGTAAAATTTAAGCTAAAATAACTTACTGAAATGTTACTTACTCTGCTCAGCTTTTTGATTGGCTGCCTGTCAAATTTATCCAGCTGCTTTGCTCCTCAAGCGTAAGCAGCAAACGCAAAATGGACAAGTTTGTGAAAAGAGATAGACCAAAGGAACAGAACAGAATTCATGGCCAACTAAAACCAGAAGGTATGAGGCAGCATTTATGGTAAACAAATATGAAATAGTGAATAAAAGTGAGAAAAAGCAAAGAAAAACATTCCAGGCGTCAAGGAGCTGCGGAAATGCCGCCATGTTCTTTTGACAGAGGTGCCGTTTGAAGCATGCTGTGCTGTTTGATCTAAAGTGTTTTTATTTTTTCACCAGTCAGATCGTCCAACGATTCTGTTCAGTCCTCTTTATGTGTCACTGTGACCTCAGGCAACATGTTGAACTCAAACTGACCCGCTGTGCTCATTGGTGCGTAAAGACATCAGGGGACACGGTGTCAGTCTTGCTGAATGTGGCTTTTTACGTTTACGTGAAACAGCTGATCAGTAGAGTAAGAAAGGCAGCGAGGGATTTTCCATTGAACAGTTTTTTTTTTGGGTGAATAATAAAAGAAAAACAAAAAACTATTTCCTGTGCAGAGCCTCTGCAGGAAGTTCACCTGGAAGCAGTTCCCATCGCCAGGAGAAACGGTGAAGTCAACCTGACGGCCGTAGTTCTTCCCACTACAGCCAATCTGACCGTCTTCTACTGGTGGCTTGGTGACGGCCCTACGGTAAAGCTGGAAATATTCAACTATTGTTTTATGGTGCTGACTGACAGATACCTATAGGTGCATCTTAAAGGGGCGGTGTTATGTAAAATCTTTTTTTTTTTTTTAGCTTTCCATCATGTTGTAGTGTTATTCCCTCCTCAAAAACATACCTGAAGTGTTGATTTGATTCTTTCATGAATGTTTGAGAAATCCTTTAATCTCCATGGCAACCACTCACCTGTGCATAACACCTGGGTGGACCTAGCCCCGCCTTCCAGACTTTGTTAAAGGGTTAATAGAGGAGCCATGTTGTGATGACTTTCTGAAAGCGGAGTTTCAGAAAGAGCTGGAGTTTCTTAAAGAGACAGAGGCCCAATTTCAAGGAACTAAATTACAAAGTCAAATTTCTTTTAAGTCGTTATTGATATATGTGGCATTTTTATAGCAACTGAAGGTAACATAGTTACTTCATTGTCCTGTAAAATAAGGCACTATGTGCCTGGAAAATATTACAACAGTACCCCTTTAAAAAACTAAAATACCATAAAAAGTTTCATATTTTCAGTCTCTCATTTCAGAAAGTAAAACTCGTATATCATGTAAATTTATTGCTGAAATATTTCAAGCCAGAAACATCTCAGAAAATTAGATTATTGGATAACAATTAAAAACAGGCATTTCTAATGCATGTCTGTTATGTGTTGGCCATCATACTGGATGTGAATATTTATACCATAAAAGAGTTTCTGGGCTCCTTCAACTCATGAAAAAGTAGAAGTTGCTGTTAATGTGAAGTATATCAAACCTCATGTTGGTGTATTTAACATAATGATTTAATAATCTTTGAATGTATAAAAAGTTGATTATTATGAGGTTTAATACCTAAGTTCTTGGTGTGCTGGTTTGTCTCGTTCTTCCTGTCGTGTAGCTAACATTTCTCCCTCCCTCTCCCAGCCCAAACTGACCCTCCAGAACAGCCTTTTGACCCGTTTCCCCGAGAGCGGAGAGGTTTCAGTCACCGTCCAGGCGTCCAACGGCCGATCCATGGTGCAGGACACAAAGATCGTCAGAGTCTATGGTAAGACAATTAATACGTTACACTTAATGAAGCGTCAAGGTAACGACGGTTGTGTGTGTTTTTCCATAATCAGGGACTTAGCTTAGCTTTGTGGACACGTAATACTAGATTGGTTTACTTAGTGACTGTAAAACAGCGTCTGCTTAGTGTTACATTTACAACCATTTCAAACAGTGGTGTCCACATTGCAGCGTGGGGGCCTTTTGCAGCCCTCTGAAGGATTTTGCAGAGCGCCTGACCACAACGCAAATGGTTGATGCAAATGGATGAGTTTTCATCTTGTAGTAAAAGATTTTTAAAGATAAATAACTTACTAAAAAAAAAAAAAAACAAGATTTTTTTTTACAGATTAATAATATCACGTTTTAAAAAAGAATCTATTTTGTTACAAATAAATAACATCTCCATAAAATAAGTCAGGATTCTTTTACTGGTGACCTGTTGTGTCGTAACACAATTGTTCACAACCTTTCTTATGTTTTGTATCTATAATTAATACAAAAAAATTTACTTTCATTTATTATTTAGCAGATAAACTTAACAAAAATGACACAAAATGTTTGCTTTGAAAAACTTTTTTGGCCTCTGAGAGCTTTCAGTATAATGAGGTTTTATGATCTAAATGTTTACATTTGAGTCCTTATTAAAGAGACACAAATTCAGTGGTAATTTTTATAGAAGTGTTTGTTTGTCTTGTAGAGCCCTGAACAGAGCTGCATGATAGAAAATCTTGGTTTGGCTCAAAAGCTGAGTTATAGCCATGCAGCTCATAGATGTGTTTTGTCTGTACGTTACCACCCTACATGTAATTTCACATCAAGTCTGCCTTTTGTTTTATTGCGACTCTGATCCCATTCGGTTAAATGACATCACTTTGATTACACTTCTGCCGTCTACATCCGTCTAATCGAGACATTTCTGCTTTCCGCACACACAACCCGGCAACCTGCTGCCATCTGTTAGCGCCTGCAGCGCCGTGGAAACACGCAGACTGAAACTACGCCACATGTTTCCTCCGAGGTGATTGGCAACGAGGCGCGTCTGTCCGTTCAGAGCAGCAGCTGTGGGTTTGGGTCGTGTTTTTCCGGGCCCGATCGGGTGTCGGTCCTAACGACTCGCTCTCCTTCCAGACAACTTCCAAATCATCCCGCTGAGCTTCAGCAGGAACCTGGACCGTTTCAACCCCAACATCCCGGAGTGGAGGGACGACGTCGGCCAGGTGGTCACCAAGCTCCTGGCCAAGGTTTGATCACTTCACTTCTTTTCCAGTCATTTTCTTTGTTATAGGCGACGTTGATGTTGCCGCTGGATGACTTGGTTGCTTTGCTGTGTGAGAGACGAAAGTTTAAAAAAATGTTTTCAATGGACGATGGTGATGAAGTATAAAAGATGACCAGGAGAAGTGTTGCTCCATCCTTTATTGTTGGATTTTAGAGGGTTAGGGTTAGGCAGCAGTGGTTTCATATAGATTTTCAGGGCTACAACTAATCGATTATTCTGACGATTAATCGAATGAAAGAACTGACACAATCTGCATATTTTTCATTATCTACCAGATCTTATTTTTTATAATTTTAGAAAAACATTTAAAAATGCAAATAACACAGTTCCCTTTTAACTAAAAAAAATGGCCTAAAATGCAATAGCATAGCATTAACATAGTGAACGCTGGATCATTTGTAGCAAATGATGAATCTGCAGCAGAGGACTGATCTGTTGGCAGCAGGAGGCACTTAACTACTCCACTTCAGGAGAAGCTTAGAATGTATGTTCAGACAAGGAAGGTTTTTCATCTTTGTGTAGTTTTGGCTTAATCACTAAATTGGTGTAAAAAAAAAGGCAAATACGTTGAGCTGAAATCTGAGAAACAACAAACCTGAGCAATTCTTATTTTTTGTAGAATATGCGATTGTTGTCGGCTTCCTTCTGACCAGCCTTACACCGTTCTTTGTGACCGCATGTCTTCAGACCACAGGCGTACCTCAGGACTCTCTGGTTACCGTGGTGAACCCAGGCCTCCCCACCACGGCCGACCTGTATGTGTTGCCGCTGGACTCCAAACCAGCCAAGGGCAGCATATTGGTAGATAAGGTACATCCACACAAACCTGCACCGTTTCTCCCAAAGCATAAAGACACGTTCAGTGTAAACGCAGCTCCAATATGATGTTCTCCTTCTTAGCGTATCCCAGCGGTCGTTCAAGCGGTCAGCGACAAGAACGTGAGTTTCATGGTCCGAGGAGGTCTGCGGGTGTTGGTGATGTTGGCCGACCCGAACGCAGGTAGACCCTGAAAGCTGCCGACGCTTTGCTTTGTGTTTGCCGTGATTGTTTCCACTGTATTAACAATAACAAACAGCATGCTAATGACTATTTCCATTGAATAGGTTTAATTGCTAATGACTCGGTAGCTGCAGTGGCAGAGAATGGTGCGTTCACCAGACGTTCCCAAACACAAATAAAACCCTTTCCCTGTTGTTGTGACCCAATGAACCGTCTCCACTTTGAGGCCGCCGTTCTGTCCTGTTCTCCCAAACACCCCTCACACTTTCTCATCAACACTAGCAAATTTTCTGCTTTTGCTTCTACGTGACGTCGGCCCCTTCTTGTCTGAAGCCTGTGCATTTGTTTGTCACTCTAGGCTACCATGGAGCAGCCGGAGGGCCAGGCGTTTGGGCGCTGGCTGTCATATTCCTAATAAGTGTCATCGGCACCGGCTCGTTCATTCTGTACAAGTTTAAAAGGTGAGCTTTGTCCCGGTGTGAAGTCACTTCCTGTTGGTCTGCACTCGGCCACAGCCAGTAGCATGGTCCGAGTTTTGACGCAAAATATCTATTTTCTTAATGTGTGATAGGCTGCTTATATTTACAGATACACAAACCCATTTGGAAATTAAAAAGACAATGGCAGCAGTGACATAATTTTTCAAACGGTGTTGCAGTCCGGCCTCATTCAAAGAGGTCATGGAGGTCGTGGTGACATCATCCCTCCTCCCAGTGACGTGGGAATCAGAAACACGTTTACATGAGACGTTTAGACGCATGTAAACACTAAATAAAGGTTTTGTCATGATTCAGTTCCAAGAATGTATGTAAAAACAATTGTCTTCAATCAGAGGCTACTTCAAATTCACAGTAACCCAGACTGCTACAGGAGATTTCTCCTGCCCCACAGCCGTTACCAGCTTATAAATGGAAATAATTCTACAGAATAATTGAATTTTTGCAGCAGATTTTTATAGTTTTGTTAATTTGTTTGGTCGATTCAAAAGCATTATCTGAGACTCACTGGTAACCATTGCTTAATTTCCCAAACTTCCTACCACACACTATATTTTGCATGAAATTTAGAGTCGATGACAATATCTTATGAACTGCATGCATTTTTAATTTATTATTTCCCCCCACAACAGTAGCTCACTAATAACACCACAGCCCCTGAGCGCGGAGCACGAATATCCACCGAAAAGTCACCTGAATGAAAAGCTGCCGTTCGGTTCTCCAGCCCCGCCTCATTAAAAACAAACCACTATCCCACAGTCCTTGGCCTAGGACTGAGGACCCCTATCCTCCACTGTTTTTCAGGAAGCTCCCCGGCAACCGCAACATCTACGCCCAGATGCACAACGAGAAGGAGCAGGAGATGACCAGCCCCGTCAACCACAGCGAGGACACGCAGCACATCATCCAGGGCGAGGAGTTCATCGACGACGACCTGGACTCGCAGACTCTAGGTAACGCAGGAGGCAGCCCCACCTTCCGTTCTCTTATAAGGACTACCACTAACCACTGCTACTAAAACAGCCAGGCCACTAACTCCAGCAGCTAACACACACCAAGGTACTGAATGACTTCACCCGTTTTCTTTTAATGTTTTAATGTTGCTTGTTTTTGTTTTTGTTTTTTTGGTAACACTTTATTTGATGAGGTGTGCATAAGACTGACATGACACTGCCATAAATATGACATAACACCTGCTAGGAACACGTCTTTATGAATGTCTATGACTGTTGTCATGAAGTGTCATTTCGTAAATAATGGCACTTTATTGCAAAATTGCTCTAAAAGTTGCATTAAAAGTAGATTAAAAGTGCCAACTTTGCATTAAAAGTGTCCTTATTTACCGAATGACACTTCATGACAGCAGTCATAAACATTCATAAAGACTTCAAGTTCATAACAGATGTTATTTCATGTTTATGACAGCGTCATGCCAGTCTTATGCACAACCCTTCAAATAAAGTGTTACCGATTTTTTTAAGGCACTTAAATGAATTGATTATATGTGCAGGTGCATCTCAGTAAATAGACATGCAACCTATTTAATTAGTTAAATTTCCCTTTGGGATCAAGAAAGTATTTTTTGAATTAAAAATGGTGTGTGTGTATATATATATATATATATATATATATATATATATATATATATATATATATATATATATATATTAAGTTTTGCTAGTGCTTGTTTTGCCACTGCACTTTTTCCTTCCACTCAACTTTCCGGTTGTTGTGTTGTTGTGGCAGTGTGCAGAGAACTGGCTTCATCAGCATGACTTTTTGGGTTTAGCCCTTCTTTGTGAATGGTATCGCTGACTGGCAAACAAAAAAAAACAAAAAAAAAAAAAACAGGTTTTATTAGTCTTATGAACTATTCAGATTTTTCAAGAAACTTTGAATTTGGGAGCTTTTCTTAAATGTGAGCCTCGTAATCATCAAAAGCAGGAGCTAAACATCAATAAATGCTTGAGATATGAATCATCGTGTGTATCCTTTTTTTTTTAAATCGAAGCAAATTAACTTTGCAGTGAAATTTATTGACTTATGAATATTTATTGAGATGTGCCGGTAGTTTTAGCATGCATGTTAAATGTTTTCTTCTATTTGACTGACATTGCAAAAAAAAAAACATTAATGTGGTTGAGATGTGTGTTCACATGGTTACACTGTTTTGTTTAGAAAACGCCACAAAGTACCGTTTACACCATTCACTGTGATTTCTACAGTTCATCTGTTAGCTTAAGGCTAATTCCTTTGCACATGTTGTTTTTTCGTTCCCCCTCTATGCCCCCTGACTTCGTCTCCAGGCAACCACTCAGGTGTGATCCTGAGCATCAACTCCAGAGAATTACACGGTTACCTGAGCAGCTGATGGCTGACGGGGCAACGCTGACGGGCTAGCCCAGCCTAGCCGAGCCAGCTAACAAGCACAGGGACTCTGACTTCCTCTTCCTCCCTCCTCCCTCGTCTCTCTCTCTATCTCTGTCTCTCTTTTTTCATCCACGTTGGAAACATCAGATCTACCCAACAGCCTCTTCAAGCCCAACTTTTTGGTGATCTGTTTGAATTTGTTTGTATTCCACGTCCCTTTCTTCTCCTTTTCAATTCATCTCAACTCTGAAGACGTGTTTGAGGTTCATGTGTTGATTTGTGTGTCAGTGCTTCAAAAATGTGCTGAAGTAGCACAACTTCCCTTCCTGGTTTTATCTGATAAGATGGTTGATCAGTGCAGGCCAGCAGCGACTGAAATCAGGCCTCGCAAAAGTATTACTACCACCTAAACCTTTATTATTAATATTTGTCATGTTGCAGCTGTGAACTTCAGTGTATTGGGCGTTTATGACACAAAGTAGCGTAAATCCTCTTGACTACCATGAAAAAGAGTTGGTTTTTTTGTACTTTCCAAATTGTGTGGAAATTTGAACTACGGGTAGTCGCGAGGATATTTGTAAAGTAGAAAGAAATTATACATGACTTTTCATTTCTTAAAGATAAAACAAATCAGTTATTTGTGAAACCACATTTTTCTACAAGGTTACATGGAGAACATCTGTGAAAAGAAATCGTTACTTCGACTAGGCCACTCTACCGTGTGAGTGTGCGTTTCTGTAAACCGTTCTGCTGCAGCTCCAGTGGTAAGAAGAATGTCTTTCCTCCAGGCTGTTTTCAAAGCCTAAGATTTTTTTTTGTCACAGTTTTTATCCTCTCATCTTCCCCGTTGCAGCGTCCCCCACAGCATGATGCTGCCACCACTATGTTTCCTGCTGGTGCGATCAGAGCGATGTCTTGCAGTGATTTTTGTGTATGCCAAAAAGCTCAACTCAGGTTTTCCTGTGATTATTTTTTCTCAAACCAAGGACAGAATTTGGACAAAAATTGTGTCAACAAAATACTTTAACATGATATCAACACGATTTGTGTTGATTCTTCCTCAAACAACAAAATGCAAAAAAAAAAATAATAAATTTAAAAAAAATCATCATTTGAGAACAAATCAAAAACAAAAATATTTTTTGTGGTAGAGCTGAGAAACAACGGTGCAAAAATAAAGCGAAATTTCAGTAGAAAATCTGAAACCAAAATAATAATCTTACAAGTATTCACACCTCAACCTAATAACCATGAATCGTTTTCCTTCTACTTTACATTATGCAACAATTGAAGTTGCTGTATTAATAACACATTGAAGTTTGTGGTTGTAATGTGCCCAAATGTAGAGCTTTGAAGGAGTACAAATACTTTTCCGAGGCTCTGTATGGTTCTGTTAGAGCATTAGATGTAGGCCATGCTGGGGTTGTGATGTTAAATGAAGGATGAGCCAGCTTTTACTCCTTTACTTACTTTTCTTCTCCCCCAAAGTTAGCACTCCTCTCTTTTTACAAGGCAATAATAATCTCAATGGAATGTACAGTATAATAAAACCCTTGTGAACTTGCATATGAAGGGAATAAGCATGCAAACACAAGAGGGCGGTGTTGCACTTTCTTGGAATTTCCACTCACAGGTACTTCTCACCTCCTTGGGACTTCACCATTATGTCCACACAGCTTTGATCTTTTTTATTTTATTTTTTCCCATTATCCTACGTCACCATTGTTCCGGATCCTTGTTTAAAAATCGTATGAATATCGATGTGCGGTGTTTCAAATGAGTATCAGCTCTCGTGTGTCCCATGGTGCCTAAGACGGCAGACTTAGATCTGCTCTGTGACATTTCTCTGTTATGTTATTTGTGTTTTAAGTCTCCCGCGGTCAAACAGCAGGGTGGGAGGGGCGAGAGGTTCCCGAAACCACAAACACACAAAACCTCGTGAAAAAGGACGCGCGCGGAGTCGCCACACAGGGTAAAAAGCTCGCGGCTTTCTTAATCGGCCCCATATCTGACCGCGGGGGGGGTTTAAAAAAAAAAAGCAGAAGAAGAAAAAAAAAGAATGGCCCTTTCTGTTCCTCCTCCTTACACGTTGTGGGTCGGAGCAGACTCTGTCCCCTGGAGACGAAGGTTGCTGACGTGAGGAGAAAGGAGGCAAGTCGACGTATTCTGTATCAGCCTATATTAGGCGTAGCCCACGGTGAAATCTTGTCTCTTTAAGGTTTGGTTTTGTTGTTTGTAAATGTGTAAATATGAATAGCGATTTCCACTTTGTACATACAGTCATATGAAAAAGTTTGGGTACCCCTATTAATCTTATTTATTTTTATCTCTAAATATTTGGATGTTTGCAACAGCTATGTCAGTTTGATACAACCAATAACTTATGGACTCAGTAATATTTCAGTATTGAAATGAGGTTTATTAGACTGAAAAAAAATGTGCAGTAAGCATTAACACAAAATATGACAGGTGCAAAAGTATGGGCACCTCAACAGAAAATTGACTTTAATATTTAGTAGATCCTCTTTTGCAAAAATAACAGCCTCTAGTCGCTTCCTGTAGCTTTTAATGAGTTCCTGGATCCTGGATGAAGGTATTTTTGACCATTCCTCTTTACAGAACAATTCCAGTTCAGTTAAGTTTGATGGTCGCCGAGCATGGACAACCCGCTTCAAATCATCCCACAGATGTTCATTGATATTCAGGTCTTGGGACTGGGATGGCCATCCAGAACATTGTAATTGTTCCTCTGCATGAATGCCTGAGTAGATTTGGAGCGGAGCGGTGTTTTAGATCATTGTCTTGCGTAACTTCAACTTTGTAACTGATTCTTGAACATTAATCTCAAGAATCTGGTGATATTGACTGGAATCCATGTGACTCTCAACTTTAACAAGATTTCCAGTGCCAGCATTGGCCACACAGCCCCAAAGCATGATGGAACCTCCACCAAATTTTACAGTGGGTAGCAAGTGTTTTTCTTGGAAAGCTGTGTTTTTTTTGCCGCCATGCATAGTGCCATTTTTTATGACCAAACAACTCAATTTTTGTTTCGTCAGTCCACAGGACCTTATTCCAAAATGAAGCTGGCTGTCCCAGTGGTCTTCCATTTCCTTACTGTGTTCCTCACCGTGGAAAATGACAGCTGAAATCTCTGAGACGTTTTGTATCCTTCCCCTAAACAACTATGTTGAACAATCTTTGTTTTCAGATCATTTGAGATCTGTTTTGAGGTGCCCGTGTTGCCACTCTTCAGAGGAGATTCAAATAGACCATCTTGCATTTGGCCACATTAAATACCTTTTCTCATGATTGGCTACACCTGGCTATGAAGTTCAAAGCTTAATGAGGTTACCAAACCAATTTTGTGCTTCAGTAAGTCAGTGAAAAGTAGTTAGGATTCAAATCAATAAAATGACAAGGTTACCCAAATTTTTGCACCTGTCAAATTTAGTTTTGATGCATATTGCACATTTTCTGTTATTACAATAAACCTCATGTCAATACTGAAATATTACTGTGTACATCAGTTATTAGATATCAAACTGAAATAGCTGTTGCAAACACCCAGATATTTAGAAATAAAAATGATTAAGATTAATAGGGGAGCCCAAACTTTTTCATATGACTGTATTCCCATCAAAGTGTGTGTTTGTGTTTTACACGACTACCAAAATAAATCTTTTTTATTATTTTCCTTATTCCTTCTGGATTGATTCGCCAATGACTTTCCTAACGACGATATAAAAAAAAAAGTTTCTGGTTTCATCATCATCACTTGCTTTCCTTGTATCCATTTTCAATATGACTGTGTTTTCCAATGAGGAATATTTCACACTTATCGCTAACTGGAAGTAAGACTGTCATCTCCAAAAGATGCTGACAGCTACTGTATACAGTAATTATTATGTATATGGATATTTTTGATACACAAGTTCATTTTCTTTTTCTGTTGACCTCTTGCTGATGACTTTTTGTGCGACTGATTGCACTAACTGGTTTACGAAGTACGACACAGTCCGATGAAAACTTTAAATCTGAAGGCCTTTGCAGACCAATAACCAGCAGCAGCTGCGTTTCCACTGACCATAAAATTGCGCAAGTTTAAATTAGGAAAATAAATTTGCTTGATGGAAACACACCAATTTAGAGAAAGAAAATATAATTAAGTTTTTTGCTAGAAAAAGTTAGGATGTTAGGATGAGGTGACCTTTTGACCAAACTATGAAAAATATTGCATTTTGCAAAACTGCAATGGAAACATTTTAATTCCCCATCACGAGTCATGTGATCAACAACCGGATGTTACAACTAGTGGAAAAGACGAAGAAGTGGTAGAAGGATGATGGCACAGATTTTTTTTATGAATAAACTTGATTTTAATTGCATTCTTATTTAACGGAAACACCAAAATTGAAAAATTGTTTTTATCCTTTTAAGTTTTTTTTTTTATTTTTTTTTTACACACTAGCTAACATTAGCTCTTGCGCACATCTGATACGGAAACGCAGCTACTGTTGTCACGACCACTCTTGGGGTTTATCACGTATTGAATACGGCACATTACATTCGCTTGTTTACACCTTAAATCATCTTTTGTACATATTCTGCTCATGTTCCAGTTAGTTTTCGTAGTGAGGTGTCGTCATTGTATCAATGTTCCTTTAAGCAAGAAGGGGGAACGTGAGGGGTTGTGATATTCCACTGTATTAGTCCAGTGAGTTTCACGGGTGATGACACTGACGTGATTTGTACCACGCTGCTTTTTCTTTGGTTGCATTTTCTATTTGCTGGTTTGTTTGATCTCTTCGTTTCTGTGCCGTCTCTTCAGGAAGCATAATGCACTGAACCTGCATCCTGAAATAAATCACTCCCATAACTTGTACGTGTGTCTGAACTTTATTGGGTCAATCACCCTTGTGACCTGGTACCACCTCACAGGCATCCATTTGGTCTGTTTGATACAGTCCAACAATAGTTCCCCCCCCCCCACCAAGATGAAACACATTTTTATAATTATGTAACTTTATAAAAGTAAATTGTAAAATTGGGAAAAAAATGACACTAGTATTAAAGTGTGCATGGTGGGGTGGGTGATATGGACTTATAATTTTAAAACACAATTTTGTGCTGTTTTGATCAATTTTCTTTTTTCTTTTGTTCTTGCTTTTTTCAGATTTACATTTATTGATGCTGTGGTGGGACAAACAATGCAGAAACTAGTAAAAAAATACAATGATGTCAGTTTGGTTTTTAATATTATAATTTATTGAAACAACTATAAGTTAAAATTCTTACTAGAAATTTTTCACGATAAATAAATGATAAATCCCCAATGTAAAAACTGAACCATGACTAGTCATCTTTACAGACATCAGTATAAACATAGGAACGATTATGTAAAAAAAAAAAAAACATATTTACAAGGAGAGGCCGTTGACGGTGTCTAAAACAGGAGATCATTGGAACAGGTAATAGCGCAGGTGATTAATAAATGATGAGACAAATTGACCGAATTTACAAGGTGGTACAGAGGAAATGCCCTGGAGGAGATCCTGGGGTCCAGAAGGTGAGGGTGAAGATGGTGAGCAGGGGCAGTGTAAGGGGGGAAAAGTTAGGACAATTCCAAGGGATCCTAACTGACAGGGGGACCCTTGTAAAAGTGTTTTTTTCTTCAAAGTGCCCCAATTCTTTTCTATTTCTGTCAATTACAAAATTAACTGTATCGTGTTTTTTATTTTAACACGGGGGAAGAACCCGGATTGTGACTGAGGACGTGGCCCTAAAGCCAACTGGTAGACCACTGAAATAACATCAAGTGGCCTCGGGTCTCCCAATTAGCAATACCCAGGTAGGTCTGGCTTAGAATGATGAAACAGAAGTACTATGCAAAATATATTTTATTTATACGTTCTTTTACAATATTAAAAATAGACTTTGTTATTCTAATTTAAAACCCAGTAAAGCACAGGAACCCAGGACAAGACTAGAAGCAATCTGAGACTTAACCAAAAACGACTGCAAACCAAATTAGTAGAAACAGAAATTAATGACACAAAATAATGTTAAACAACAAAAACAAATCCCACATTGCATCAACCCAGTCCTATAAGGCTGTACCCAGTAAGTTAATTCATAAAAAAATATAAACTGTTCTGGTTCTGCAGAGCTTGTACTACAACTCCAGGTCTAGAAGAGGATCTATTAATTGAGCGCATCTAAACTACAAAACAGATGTACTTTGGTGAGAGCATAACACAACAGCAGCAATCTGTAATACCTAAAGATGACAATAAAGTGTCTGCTGACAATAATAAAGCCATGCAAGCCTTAATCATCCACACAACGGGTACATTCAGATGGTGCAGTGAGAAGTCACTGAAATGCATAAGAAGCAATTAGAAATCACGTCAGACAAACCAGTAGCAACAATATAAAAGCGACCTTAAGTTACACAGAACTAGCCACAAGTGACATCAAAAATCCATTTATCCTACCAGCAGCACAAATAGCCACGACCCAGATCTTCTTGCAGCGGCCCGATGAGCACAGAGCCAGCGCTCATCTGACCAAGACCCAACTGTACACAACAGACCTGACAGACAGATTGACGCGCACATCCGGTGCCTTTAAACACACTAATGAGCCCGACAAGGCTGTGAAACGGAAAAGGTGGGGAAACGGGGCCTGGATGTATTCAAAGGCCCAAAACGGGTGGGGATTTACAGTCACTTTACAAACAATATTTTACAAGTAAAACCACCCGGTTACATTAAAATAGCAGTAAAAATTAAATGTCACTATTCCCAGACCGAAAAACACACATCCATATTTGCACTGAACACCCCCCTGGATCTGCATGAAATGGTTTGTTCCTGCTTAGCGCACTTGGGTGACGACGGTCAGCAGCAGTTAGAACAAGACCAGAACGACTGTGGCAGGTACTATGGTGCCATGAGAAAGTAGTCATGTTTTCAAAGAGAGAAATAAAAAAAGACAAAGTGGGTCAATTTGTAGCCGTTTTTCTACAAGAGGTGGGTAGACTGTGAGATTATCAACCATTTAGCATAGTTAGCTTAGCTACATACTACCGTTTGCCTCCATTTCTCAAACATTTAATGAACGAAAGAAAAAAAAATTACCAACATATTTTTATATTTAACTTGTACCTGTGCCTTTTACCACACTTGACAGCAGATCATCCAGTCAGCAGCAGTTCTAGACCAGATATCAGCATAACCCCTCTCCCGTCCAGTGAAAAAGATGAACACTGTGTTCAGTGACAAGCTAGTCAGCATCATTCCAGGGAGTGTTTAGGGATTTCTCTCACTTTGTTCTTTTTAGAATTACACAACTAAAACAATATATTTATTAATGACAGAAATTCAAACAATCTTTATAAAACAATAATAAAAATATCAGCCTCCTGAAGTCAGTCCAGACAGTCCCACCTTAGCTTGTATTTAAATTACAGATATCTATTCCCACGTCCCTCTTGACCTGTCCCCTCATAAGTGAAATTAAAGCTGCAGTATGTAACTTTTATGTAAAAAATGTACATATTTAAAACTGTCAATATGTCATGGGGCCCAAGATTCCTGGCAGCACCCCTGATGGTGAGCATTAGTCTGATTACAGAAGGCTGGAGTCGAACGACAGAGAGCGTTCAGGCTGATCATGGCAGATGAGGAATGAAGCCGCAGGGGACGACCATGTAAGTATCTCACAGAGATTATGCTTTGGAATAAATAAGTCCAGGACTGGAGAAGAATATTCAACTTGAGAGTGCAGAAAATGTGAGGTGAGTCAGCAGTAAAGTAAGCTAGGTTCTAAGCTCTAGGATCAAAAATACTCAAGAGACGCAAGGAAAATACCGGCCTGAGTGATTTCTTTACTTTTAGAAATTACATTTAAGTATGACTTGCGTCAAACGTATTGAGTCTCCTTCCACAAGCTTCTCGAGCCAGTTTCATGTGCAGATCATGTCCATTGGAGATCCAGTCAAAAAAAAGTTCAACATTGTAATTCAGTTACTTTGTAAAAAGTTTGGAGGTGTGGATCATGTACATACTGTAGGGCCAAAACCACACACTATATTTGCCTAATATGAAACCTGATATAGTTTTATAATAGTGAAGAGTTTTGAGTCACTTGATTTCCTATACAAACACTGAATGTTTTATTTTTTCCTCCTTCTAGAGGTAAGAGATCATCTGTCTTTGTTCCCAGTATAATCTGTAATTAAGAAACACACACAACTGCTTTTCCTAATTTCAAGGCAGATTGAAAGGAACACCTGTTTCAATGGCATAGATGCAAATTCCTTCAGCCTCCTTATTTTCCTGGAAAGCTGAATAGTGAGTTGTTGACTAAGCTGTCAGTCAGGAAACTGAAGCCATGGAGCTTCATTTTTTGACAGTTCTGTCTGACCAAGAAGAATTTTTAGTTTCCTTCTTCCCACATTTAACACCCTCTATTGTGTGGTGTTTGTTGTACTTGCATAATCAGAATTTCCCGTTCAGTTATTTTCCTACAGTTTGAGGAAATCAGCCGGGGAGAGGTACTGAAATAATGAATGTTATGTCAGCAGGAGCAAATTCTGATTCTGTGCTATATTCTGCATACTGCACCGGTTCCCTTTGCATGGTGGCAACAGAAAGGAAATCCCCATTTTGACGTCTCTTCCTAATCTGGTCTCCCAGGTTCCTCATGGTATATAAACATACTCACGGACGTCTCCAGAGTTTTACCGACTCGGGCTTGTGTTTTGTGTTTGTTTATTGGTTTGATGCTATGGAAAGTGTGTAGGGCAGGGGTCCCCAAATTTTTTCCTGCGAGGGCCACATAGCTGTTCCTTTCTCTGGTCGGGGGCCGGTCTCAGTTTTTGGAGAAAGAAACCTTAGAAAATTCTTGTTGAGGAGGGGGGGCGGGGGGGGGGGGTGGCGGCGACAACACATTCGCGCTTTTAGATAGATTTTTACCCAGAATGCAAATGGAAAAAACCGTGAGTGAAACGGTGACTGGGACTGACTAGTATATATTCCATTGAGGGAAAGCTAGTTTCACATCTGCTCAAGAGCCCCCCTGGTGGTTGAAGAAAAATCCACATATAAACCAGAAAATACAATATATGAAAAAAAACACTGAATGCTCTCTGGTATGAGGAGGCGGGCCGGATCTGGCATTGTTCAGGGGGCCGGACCAAATGACGTGGCGGGCCGGATCCGGCCCGCGGGCCATAGCTTGGGGACCCCTGGTGTAGGGAATCAAATGCAACTCTTTACTAAGTTCACCAGTTCAAGGGTTGTTGAATCAAACGGTGGGTCAGCCAAACACATGGGTAGCAACTCTGCCTGTAGGCATCTGGACATTGTAAAAATGACCTTCTGGAGTCCTTGATGTTTGGACATAAAGCAGACTAGCTTTAGCTCCATTGAAAAGACTTTTTAAAATGGTAATGTCTTAAAATGACTGATCTTAGTTCATCTGTCAGTGCTTTAACTTGTGCTTACTGTAGGCAACAGGCTAACTCATAAACTTAACGAAGCTCGCCTTCGAGGTAAACAGTAACTATTATTTAAATTATTGAATGCAAATGTCGCACTGCTGCCATGGTTACAGTACAAAACAGTGACACAAGGTGAGAACAGGTGATATTTTAAGACAAAGTCAACCTAAATGGTTAGGTATTATTCTACTTTTGGGAATGACAGAAAGTAAAACAAAAATACAGGTAAGACTTTGAGCAGACTGACACAGTTCAGATCATCAGTTAAGTGTGTATTTAATGACAAACACTGTTCAAACTAAGAAAGATAAAAAAAATAGAAATAGGAACAAAGCACAAGAGGATCTCAATGAATTATAATGCTACTAAAAATGTATTTTATTGAGTTATTCTGTTTAAAAATTTAAACTCAAGTTAATGTTTTTCACATAAACCAATATCTTCCCGATGTTTATTTCTCTTGATTTTAATGATTACGGCTTAACAAAAACCCAAAGTCTGTTTCTTCAAGACGAATAAAATGTTTTTTTAAATACAGAAATGTTATATTATGGGCAAAGCAGACATGGAGGAGGACTACTGACTTGTCAGTTCCCAGCTGATCTCACAGATAACAAAATTAGGTAGAAAAAGGTGCAAAAGCAATAGGAGTAGCCAGTGCCTGAAATGCATAGTGAAGTGAAAACATAAATTCAGTCATTTTCAACATTTCCAAGAAACTGAAATTTGGGTTTTTGTAATTATTCAGTGAAAATCAAAAAGAAATAAAAAATGAATCTTTTAAATATATTATCTGTATATAATGAAATTAAAAAACCATACTAGCTTATTGTTTAAGTTAAGTTACTGGATTCAATCCAATTTTGAATTATGTTATCTATGGAGAGCCATTCAAATTCAAAAGAATACCTTACTGAACTGAATGGTCACTATTAAAAGACCAAGGTGTCCTCCTTACTGTACATTATTAGTCCAGCAGATCACAATAGTCACATGTGACTAAACTGTCTCCAAAAGAAGAGTGGAAAACTGTAGGGCATGTTCTACAATTCAGTCTTCTTCTTGTCCTTCTTTGGCTGCTCAACGAACTTCAACGATGCACTTTCATTTAACATTTTCTGGAGCTGCGAGAGAAATAGTTGGCAGTTTTTCAAAAATTCCATCAGAACTTGGGTTTTGGAGGCAATCTTTAAGGTATCACTAGCTGCGTTTCCATTACAAATGTGCACAAAACATTGCCCAGTATTCTGCTAATGTTGGGGGAAAAAACAGCACAATTTTGCAATTGTGGTGTTTCCATCAAGTAAGAAATTAAAACTATGTGTGAATAAATTTTGCTTGCGCAATAAGTCATTAGTAATCATGCCGTGACATCACCTTCCTGCCACTTCCTGTCACCTTCTTCATCTTTTCTACCAGTAATATATCCAGCTGTTGGTCACGCGGCTCGTGTAATGTGGAAAAAAGTGTTTTCATGTGAACTTTTCGGCCGTATCGTTAATTTCTTTTGGACTTCGGTGAGTCCGAAGGAATCAGCTCATTCCTTCAGACTGACGTTTTTCATTCTTATTGAAAAACATCAGGTTGTTTTGTTAGTTTTTTCAAAACTGCCTTGTTTTCTTTAAGTGAATTTATTTTTGTAATTCCAATTTGTGCAATTATATAGTCAATGGAAACGCAGCTAGTAACTGCGTGCCACAAAACACTTGCCTGCTTCAGGAGTTGGGCTTTCTGTTCGGGGTCATTCAGATTCAAAGCACCTGTTGTCAGTTTTATCTTCACTATTCTCCTCATCACTAGTTGAAGGAAACACACATTCGTTTGCAATTTTATCTTGAATATTTCCTTCCTAAATCAGTCATTTGTTCTACCAGAGAAAGGTAAGACTCACCTCTGAAAGAGTAGCACACAAATGGCAGTTGTTTTTGACATGGTAAAAACTTCCATTTTGCAGATCTTGCCTTAGACGTGGCTCCGCATATCCGTGTGTTGGAATCAATAAGATTCGATATGTTATCCCAGTTGCTGAACCTGAAGCTACTCTGATCAGACCAGTAAATGTTTTCATCTCTACGTAGACCAGTCCATGCCCAGTATCCAGTCGCTACCAGGGTTTGAACCCGCTGGTTCTCTGCGATGTTCCTGATTGTGGCCAGGTCTGTGAAGTTCTGCTGGCAGTACGTCCGAGCATTGGACCAATTCATTGCTTCATCTACAGCCACGAACTCAGTCGTCCTTGCTGTGTATGAAGACAACAGAAGGATTAGACAGTGTGGTAAGGTTACAATCTCAATTTCAAAAACAAACTATTCGCCACTGAAACATTACCATTATAACAAACAAATGGGAATTTTTTCTCACAGTCGTAGTCCCACCATCCTCCATTGTCTCCAATGCACACACAGAACTGATTGGCTGAAATAAAGTCGGGATCGTTATCGGAACTCTCCCAGTTTCTGTACTGGGACCCGACACTGTTCAGTTCACCAGACCACGTCCAGTTGATATTGCTGTACAGACCGATCCAGACGTCATTGGTAGACGAAACAATGTCGAGGAATTGCTTGATGTCTTTAGAGTTTCCGATGGTAGCCAGGTCCGTGTGGTGCTTTCTGCAGTATCTCTGAGCGTCATCCCAGTTCATCAACTGGTTGACAAAGTAGTACTGACGTTCCTGGCACGAGGAGAAACTGAGCAAGTCTAAAAAAATATAGTAAATCTTTAGATATTTAAAATCTTATTACATTTTCTACAGTATCATTAAAGAAATATATCACAGGTTTATAAATTGTACCTGATAGAATCCAGGCTGCCAGCAGGAAACTCTTCATCATGATGCTACACTGTACTCTGCTACAGTGAAGCCTTCAGTTAAAACAAACAAAAAAAAGGTTAGTTTATGCAAAGCATCGCAGCGAGGGCGACTACGTGGCACTCGTGATATTTAGGAAACAGCAGACAGTTTGGAGCTCTCCAGGGACAGCTCAGCCATTGAAGCGGGATTGACTGATGAAACCCTTCAGGCATCAAGTGAATCACCGAGAAGGATTATTCTTGATTTGGAAATAATCCCGTCCATATGCAGCTCAGAAATGGACATGGAAATAATTCACTTTGCAAAGAGCTGGCTGGGGTTGATCATGACACCCAGAGGGGGAAGTGGAGCATTTGCATACTCTAAAAGGGGCTGATCTGGTATTAAAATAGACGTTGGCAGATCCTGATGCAAATAAACCAGCCTAACAAGGACAGTTTTCACCTAGGATTAAGATCTACAGTTCCCAGTTTAGAATGCGAATAAACAGGGAGCCACGTCATGGAGTCAATAGAACGACTGCATTTCCATTCCAAATGTGCAAATCTTTGTTGATGTTCTACTAATGTAAAAAAAAAAACAATTTTTCAATTGCGGTGTTTCTGTTTAACTCTTGCTCCCTGAAAATACAATGGAACATGGGCGATCCATTGCATGTTAAGGGTTAAATAAGAAATTAAATTGAAATCACACTTCGAAAAAACTTGTTCACCCAATAAGTTGCTAAAAATCAAGCAGTTACATGAGATGTTTTCATCATCTGTCAGCCATCAGACAAGATGTTGACGTCTTATTCAGGCATTGGAGCAACAAGTTCCTTATGTTTGAGAGCGACTACCTATGTGGCGTTTTGGGGAGATTCTATTCAGCATTTTTACAGAAGACTTATGGATTTAACAAATTGGAATGACACACAACTTTTTATAAACTGTGTGAGAGCTTTGGTAGATCCAGCTGCACACTGTCCAAAAACAAAGAAAAAAGAATCAAACCATCATCCCCCTACCACGTTGTCGTTTTTACCAGTAATGACATCCAGCTGTTGATCATGTGATTTGTGATGCGAAAAAAAATATTCCATTGCAGTTTTGTGGAGTACATCTATTTTGGTTTCTCAATTGTTGACTGTATGGTGGGGTTTTTTATGACATATTTTTGTGGTTTTATCAGCACTTTGAACTGCCTTGTTTCTGAAATGCTATAGAAATGAACTTGATTGACTGATTTGATATGAAAACCACAAAATCACCTCATCTTTTTATCAAAAAATGGGTCTGTTTCGAAACTGCCTTGTTTCCATTAAGCTAATTTATTTTCGTAATTTCAATTTGCAGTTTTATGGTTAATGGAAACAGAGATACATTCACTCACCAAACTGACATCATTTTTTGGACATTAACAATGATGAACCTTCTTGGTCACATATTTATGGAGACTTTATGGAGTGTGTGTAAATATATATCGTATATTTAATTTCACTCCAGAATGCGGGATCACCAGCAAAATGCTCGATTTCATAGAGAATCTAGACGAGTCAGCTGCTGGGACTGCAGCACTGACGGATCAGTCGCTTGAAAACATTTGGTTTATCGTTTGATCAAGTGACAGGGTTCAGTGCAGACAACACCCATGTCAATGACGGAGTTCACAACTCTTGTCTTAAGGAAACTGCCATGCACATATGGTGCTCAACACAGTGAAGCATGGTCTTGACCAGCTCACTGCGGATGTGGAAAATGTGGTGTTGAAAATATACGACTACTTTTCCACATCAGCCAACAGAAGAAAGTCACTCAAAGAGTTTTGCCGGTTTTGCTCCGTTGAGTGAGCTACTGATCACTGTCAACTTTGAGCAGAACCTGTTCAGTTTTACAACAGCACAATGAAAGATAAAGAGTTACTGCAGCAAGGAGTAGGAGAAACGTTCACTTGGAAAAGGAAGTAACTCAATAAGGAAGAGGAGGAAACCTGTTGAATGTTTAAATTCAGTTTTACTCCACACACAAGAGAAACACAAAGGTTTGTAAGTATTCCCAAAATTGTTAAGGGAATGAGTAATGTATGCACTGTTTTCTTATGTGTGAATTGAAGAAAACACACATACAATGTTAATCAGGCAACTGAGAAGGAAATCTCTGATAACTTTAGTGTAGGATTTGAATAAAATCTCCTGGTGATCATTAACTCTGAGAATCTTTAACTTAATCTCATATAGAGCTAGTGATTGATTAATCTGATGTTCTTTTTCAAAGATGACACCTGTCTTGTCTGAAGTTAAAGCAGAAAATGTTGTCATGCAGTTCTTTTTATGCGTGAAAGACGTACAACAGCTCAGAAACTGAATCCAAAAGCATCCAAACACCAAAGAAGGAAAACTGCTTTGAATTGTCAAACGGCTAATGCCGTTTGACATTTCCCTGTTCAGAGGCATAACATTACACTTGCTGTGGGATTTTGCTAGGTAAACAATGGACTGTTTGAATTTCAGTATGCAAATAGTTCCGGATGTATTTGTACCTGGCTTCAAGTGATGGTTGAGCTGCATAACTGAAATAACGAGCAGAGCAAGAAGAAGAAAATGTGTTTTCATCTATCAGCCATACAAAAATGGTTCCCATGTATACAGAGTAAATTATAAATACATTTTATGATGGTAATTATAGATCTTGTTTTATTAATATTTTCTGTCTGACACTCCATCTGGTAAAAAAATAAAAATAGGTTTTAACCTTTATGACTGACTGATGTATCTAACTTTAGACTCTCATTTTGACATTATGATGGATATAGTTAAGTTAACTCATCGTTGGACACATTAGTGTTAAAAAAAACATTTATAAACATATTGCAGGGTTTCACATTCTCTGTTGATGAAAGACACGGTTGCAAAGTGAAAGTCAAGAGCCAAACAATCAGCACATACACAACCATGATTGACAGCTCTAAGACCCTCCTCCTGGCTCCGATTGGTTGTTTTTGACCGGGAATGTTGCATTTCTTAAGGTTTGTTTTTCAGAGATTATCTGTCTCGTATTTTGCTGTCATGACGAACAGTTTTAACAAATGTGAGAAAACATATTTTATTTTGTAAAAAAATCAAATAAGTAAGTTTGCGCATGCATTGTTGGGCGGCTCTGAACAGATTATGCACAACACAGCAGAGAGTTAATGAAACCTTTATTCTATTTGTGAAAACTCAAAACATTTTCAATGCATTTTCAGAAACAAGATTTCCTTGGAAAATCCACAACTGGTCAAACCTGCAGTGAATTATACTATTCTGATTGCAGATTCTATAAGCTACATTATTGAGTTTTGAAATTTACCCTATTAGTACAAAAAATCTCATTGTGTCTTGTTCTTGTTGCCCTTAGTCGTTGTAAAACCCTTTAGTTCATTGTTTCAGCTGTACAGTCTTAACAGGTGCCGCCACAGAAACATATCAGCTCTTGGAAATTCATAAAAATGTACAAAACCCCATTATTGTTTTTACATTTCGTTCGCGTCACATTCAACAAACATTATATAACGTATTATCTGGCGTTGCTGCAACAAGTGTGGATTTGGCCTGTTTTACACTCGCGTAAACACACTGACTCCTTGTGTCGTCTCTCTGTCGTCTTGATCCGTTCGACCTGTGTTGCCTTAAAGTAGAATATTGGAGGCTCTCTTCATCTTCATTACCCTGATATAGAAACACATATCAGTGAATGATGAATCATGTTGAATTAAGGTTCTCCCATACTTCACCCGAAGTGTCAAAATCGGCTCTGATTGATGTAGTTTCATTACAATTGTTCACAGGGAGGCATCTGACTGCCGAACTCGACATCAAGTCTGGGTCGAACTATTTCGTTTAGAGCTATGTGTGATGTGTTGTGTGATTGGTCAGAAGTTTGTGGGGCGTATTTGACACTTGGACAGTAATGTTGATATTTCTTGTGAGGAACGTTTATCAGACACGATGAGGAATTAAGTACATTTGTATGACTCTTCACAAAATAAGTACAAAGTCTGTCAAATGGCTAACACTTCCTGGGTGGGAATCACAACGCCGTTAGAAAAAGTGCAGCGATGCAGCCAGAGCCCTGGTGGGTAGGTGTGTGATGTGTACTGAAGCAGGAAGCTGTTCTGGGCCTTGTGTGAAAGATGTGCTAATATGTCAACTAGGGATGGACAATAGATTATTAACAATACATATCGCAATAAACAATTAATCAAGTTTAACAGAAAATGTGTCTGATTGAATATTCAATAATTTCACTGTCAGGAAAGAAAAGACTTTATACCCTCAATGCGTCAGCTAGCCAGCTAAGCTAGGTGGGTGGCATCAACTAACTCACTCACTCTTTGGTTACCTAGCAACAACCTGAGTAACTTGATCAACAGCAGCAGCTTAAGGTTTCGCCACCATACTTCATAACTGCTTAAAAATAAAATAAAAAAACAATAGCTTGGAGTGAAAACTGAATACAACAGGAAACGTCACGTCACCAGTTTGTCAGTATTCCAGACATGTAAATCCAAAAGCAAATCAATAATTATCGATACCGACTGATATGAAAGGTTTATATCATGATACGTTTTTTTAGCCATGTTTGGCTTCGGATGAAGAATGGGAGAGATTTTAGTTTGAATCTCTAAAATGACAAGTTGAAAGTAAGACTCACCTCAGTATCTGCTGCGTGGCGTTCTGCTGGTTCTGCATCTGTCTTTGCTGTAAAACAGATTTTTTATTTTTTTTTAATGAAAGGTAATTGTTTTTAAACAGTTTTAAACAAAATTGACATTTACCCGCACAATGAGATCGGATCGTTTTCTTTATCCTCCATATCGAGAAAGCCATCACAGCACTCAATATGACGGTGACTGTCAGAGCTCCGCTCAGAAAATGTACAACAAGTTCAAGGGAGATTAGCTCATCTGTAAAAAGAACCGATAAAGGCATTAAACATTTAGAGAAAAGCCTTTTGTAGAGCTTCCCTAGTTTTATGTATAGGTGAAGTGCTAAAAGAAATTAAGTCATAGGAAGCACACAGTCTGTTAAAGGATTCTGGAAAAGGAAACCACTTTTTGAGGAATGTCAGCTGCAACAGAAAACCGACTCTTAAGATCCAGAACCAAACATGGAGAAGCAGCATTCAGCTTCTATGCTCCACAAATCTGGAGCAAACTTCCAGAAAACTGCACAGCTGCCAAAACACTGAGTTCATTTAGATCTGGATAAAACACACATCAGGGGATGTTTTTGAATGGCAGTGACATGAACATCGAGCAACATATTTGATCTGTGTTGGTGATTTTGATGATGGCATTTGACAAAATGTAATGTTTATTGCTTGTTTCATAATTGGTGACTTTATGAGGTGAAGCATGTTGAGCTGCCTTGATGCTGAAATGTGCTGTCCAAGTAAACTTGACTTAAGGCTCATGTAAGGCTGCAGTAATTAAGAAACAATATAACAATCCTAAGCATAAGAATAAATCAGAACATTTTCCTCTGTTATTAAATTGTCAGTTAATTTTTTCAGCAGGTGTTGAAATACAGCACACCTTCTACTTATGGAGGTGATGTAACTTCAGTTGTTTTGTTATTCAATGACAATTTTATTATTAGCAGTTCAGTTTTCCATTCATCCAGAAGGGTAGTTGTTAGAAAACACAAAGGGAAACCATTTTTCCCTTTGCATTTTTCCCATTTTTAACTAACTTTTACCTGCTGACTCCATGTTTTCTCCATCTTCAAACAGTAAAGATCCACATGAGGCAACGGCGCAGCTGGCAACCCCGTCATTGGACACATCGAGGTTCATCAGTGGCACAACGTAGTCACAGGATTGTGTTGCTGTCGTCATTGTCTTACTGCATCCACCATTTCTGCCTCCAGGAGTGTAAATGATTCCCGCTTGAGATTCTTTTGCCTCTTTGAACCAGTAAAAACTGTTCTCTCCATCACAGCTTCCAGTGTCTACCGAACAGGTCAGAGTCACAGGTCCTTCTGGCTGATGGACCAAAGTGTGAATGTTTGAACCAGGACCTTCTACGTTGACTGTAGCTCCGTCTCCGAACTCGAATTTGTTTGAGTCGATAGCGACGCAGAAGTAAGTTGCTGAGTCTGAAGGTTGCAAATCAGAGATTCGAAGGTGATTTTTACCGTTTCCCGCTTCTAGTTCAAAGCGAGGATTGTCCTTGAGCTCATTGTGAAATCTGCCTTGATTTTCCAATCTATAATGACTGGAAAACATGTTCAGTTTCTGTCCCACGGTTTGTTTAAACCAGTAAATCATCACCGCATTTTTTGGATCATAGAAACATGGAAGAGTAACATTGCTGCCCACGTCTGTTGAATTAAAAGTCCGCTCCTGACGTAATAATGTGTTCTGACCTGGAGAAAGAGAAAAATATTTCAATTACCTTGTTCATTCTCTGGAAAATGTAGATTATTTTAAATATTTAAGTGTTTCTTTGCGAAAATTGTTTATGAAAACTCACCTGAACTCCCCAAAAAGAGAAAAGTCAGACACCAGGCGATGACTAGGGCCGTCATTGTGTCCACAGTGCTGCACTGAACAAAATGAATCTCATTATGAACTCTGCTGATCACAGAGAGCAGGACTCTGATTGGCTGAAGAAAGCAACACCTAAGACATCTAATGCTCCTCGGCTGATTTCTGCTCCTTCGTCATAACGATTAACTTTCTCCTACCACTTGTTCAGGAAAATCAGTTTTCTTCCATTTGCAGCACTTATAGTGACTGATTATTCATAAAAGCATTCCTGTCTCATTCCAAGTACTCAAGTACAAAACATCTGACTATCCAGTAAAAATTTAACTATGAAAATACACTGGGTGATCTGAAAATATTTTTATTTTCTTAAAAAGTTGAGAATCACTTGCCTGTTTGTGGAATATCCTCCGAGGACCGATAGACGGTCAGTGGATGACCGTCCATCGGTCATCCACTGACCGATAGACGAAGAGGACGATGTTTGGATATAATCTGCTTGATTGTCTTATGAATAATCTGCCATTTTTATCAAATAAATTTTTACTAAGGAAGAATTGTATTTCTCCTACTGCAGTGAACTGCAACTGTTTCAGTGATACATTTTAATGGGAAACCATTATTGTGATGTGCATTAAAACAGAATTCTGCCATATTTCATCGCTTTGGCTTAGAGTTATATTCAACGTCACACTAACCCCGATATATGCAAACATTTTAAAGATAATATTTAAATTTTCGTGACCAAAAATGGTTTTACACTTAAAAATTGCCCTTCATGTGAAGCATCTTGGGCGTCACTCACTTGGTGTAGCTGCAGTGCATGAATTTCAAACTGAAGAAAAAGGAAAAATACCACTGCAAACTTCCTGGCTGAGTGTCGAGGGTCTTTGACACAGTGGCTTTTAACCACATGAAATATGAAAAAAAAAAAAAAAGATCGCAGAGTTTTTGATGTGCAGTCAACAGACGTAAAGGAAGCGGCAGAACGACAGACCAAAGACCTCTACAATCTTATTTAAAAGTATTGATGGAAGCTTTGTAGTATGTTAAGCATAATCAAAAACACACATAAAGTCTGTTGTTTGAGTGGCAAACATTATGCATGTAAATACGCATCAAAAAATCTTTTACTAATTCAGGTAACTTTACCATTTTGTCCACACAAAATGAGAATCGAACTGAACTGGGAAATGGCTGGACTAGAAATCACTGGAATGTTTAGGAACGTCATATATGATAAATGTGTGAGGCTAAATGTTTTTAGACCTCAGAGCTGCTTCTAACAAGGTTGACAAAAAGCATTTAGAGCAAATCCTTAGGATTAAGTAATTAAGTGAGGTGTTATGTCCAAAATGTCCTCATGTCCTGTGGCGTCCCACATGGATCCATTCTTAAATCTGTTATTTCTCTTCAAATGTTTTTAAGTTAAAGTTTTGATTCTGTTTTTGAAAGCATAGCATCTAATTTCAATACTATACAGATAACACAAATGTACCCACTCCTGAAACGTGATGACAGGTCTCCTTTGTCTATTTTGAGTTTTTTGATGATCTTGAGGCCATAAATCTGAATACAAGGCTTAAATTTCAGAACCTCCACTACTTTGTCTCTTGCTTTTAGCAACCTTGAAAAAGTCATCTGTGCCTTTATTTCATCCCACTTGGACTATTGTGTGTTATGTGTAGCATAACTTGGTCTGTAGCTCGAGATTTAAACTAAAACAAGCAAGCTAAATAACATTTGTCCCGTTTTGGTTTCCTTACACCCCACTGATCTGCCAGCTCTGTACAACTCTTTAAATCACCAGACTCTGCTGAGCCAATACTCCTCACAAACCCCTGGATCTTCTTTTTTTTTTATACCTTTTCCTGTTTGCTAAGTGACTATCAAACTGCCTCTGTAAAGTTTAGTATTTTATAGTCTTGTGATATTTCTTGTATCACAAGATATTTCATTTCTCTGGCAGCATCACTAAGTTGGTTCAGGTATATCTCACTGTGGCTCAGCCTTCCTGTATGTGTTACAGGTCTGAGTGAACTTTTGTTTCCACCAGTGGAAACTTCTGCTGTGCAACACACACCACCGTCACCACAGAAGTGGAGGCTAAGCAGTGACACCATTACAAATGGAGCTTCACAGCTTGTACTGTGAAAGATATTAATAGACTGGGGATTTTTTTATGAGTCTATTGCATATATTTCATTTCCTTTATTTAAACCAGGTATTAGCATATGAGCTCAGTAGCCATGGGGCATTTTGCAGAACTCGAATGACAAACAAAAGTGACAAAAAAAAAAGTACTTTGTTTTATTCAAATATTTTTGATAGGTTCTAATTTCCTTCATGTAGACGGCTGTGCTTTATTCTTTTCTGCTCCGTACTCTGGAGTACACACAGGCACTCTCAACGTTGTCCTCTTGCTGCTGTCTTTCAACGCTTCTCTTCAGATTCAGAGCCGCATAATGGAGGCTTTCTGTCTGATTCTCCTGCTTTTGACAAAAAAAAAATTGTGTTCAAGTAAAGGTAGATGAAGTTAAGTGAAAAAAGGGAACAAGAACATTTGTGTTGACTTACGGTGGCGTTTCGGGCCTCGGAACACATCCGGTGTTTACCCGTCCCTATAAACCACGGCATGCAAATGAGCACCTCGGATGAAGGTTTAAAGCTGAATTATGTTGAGTTACTATAGAAACCTTACCTTTGCAGGAAGAGCATAGCTTTGATTTCAGTTTGTACCTCCAGAAACTCAAAACAAGGAGCCCGATGGTGGAAAGTGCCAGAGCAACGCTTAGGGAACCCACAACGACTGAAGGCACTGTGGTGGAGGTCAACATGCAGAAATAAAAAAAAAGGAAACTGAAATATTGCACCAGTCTTTGATAGGACAGAATTAATGTGATTAATTTGGATTGTCTAAATAGTTGGGCACATTCAGTGACAACATACCTGCAACCTCTACTTTTGTTCCCCCTCCAAAAACAACCGACCCACAGGAGGCCAGAGCGCAGTGGTAGGTCCCTGCATCCGAGGACCTCACAGGATCCAACTCGAGGTTCGAAGTGCAGTTTATACCGTAGAGGGTTTCATTATAAAGGCTTGTACAACGCCCTTCACTGGGATACATGAGTGGCGGCTGGGAGGCGGTACGTCTGAACCAGTAGAGGTTCCGTTCCCCTTCGCATGGCTCAGCAGACACGCTACAGCTCAGATTCACAGAGTCCCCGAGTCGTAGAAGCTTCTTCAGCGTTGGCTGTTGTTTGGACGGTTGAGCGTTCGATGAAGATGTCTTCACATGGAGGAAAACTCCTCGTCCAAATTCAATGGCGTTGAACTCCAACATCACGCAGTAATACGTTCCTGAATCCGAAGGCTGAAGATCTGTGATGATCAGGTCATTGACGCCAGCTTCGGACCTCACAAGAACTCGAAATCTTTCTTTATATGCAGGGGAAATTTTGGCTTCCGCGTCATACTTCATCTGTTTTGATATGATACGGGGTTTTTCTCCCTGGATTTGGTAGTACCAGTAAAAATAAGTTACGGCGTTATGCTGACAGGTGCAGGGTAAAGTCACTGTCCCACCAACTTTAGCAGTCCTAACTCCAGAATCCTGAATAATATCTAAGGTGTTCAAAACATTAAGCACTTCGCCTGTAAAAGAAATGAAGGTTTAATTTACTCCTGTAAAAATCTTTTTTTTTTCCCTTTCAGAATACCAATACCCAAAGAAACACAACTAAATATCTAGTCAATACTCACAGAGAAGCAGGAGAAGAATGTAAAGTGGCTCCATCACTGCAGTTAAGCAGACTGTATTCTGAGTTCACAGATGGCCCCCGAGCTCTTAGAAGAAGACTAAGGCTGCCTGTGATTGGCTTAGACGAGTGGCTACGTTTCAAACCAGGCTTACAATTCGTTCAGGTTTAGAAGATCTGTCACATCAGGCGACTGGAGGTGGAATCGGATCAGTTCAGTTCTGCCCATTCTGTGACTGGAGGACAGAAAGTCTGACATGTGGAGCTTTTTCTGTTTTGTCAGTACAAGCCAGCGCTTTGCTCATTTCCATCCAGGCTGTTACATGTTCTTCTGTAAATGTAATTTCACTTTATTTTTTGTATGGGTGTATGAAGGTGAGTGTTTGTCTTTATTTCATAAAGACAGTGAGTAAAACATTCTATGTATGTTATTCTGCAACTGCTGCCATTCTAACTTCCTGTTGGGCGTAGCTGTGCTGCAGTGCTAACAATAGTTTATACGCAAACATGAAATAACTTTTTTTTCATTCTTTATGGTCTTTAAAGTTTGAGTTGCTTTTAATTAACTACATGTTAAAGCTGCATTATGTAACTTTTGTAAAAAAAAAAAAAAGTAAAAAAAAGAAAAAGAAAAATGTTTGCTAGGTATTTGTTTATTACCATTATGTTGTGTGAGTTATATAAAACAGATAAAATGAAAAACTTCAAGCTCCCCTGCCTAATTCCAGTGTTCCCAGTACTAACTGCAGAAATACACCACTCAGTCAGAATCAATCAACCAATCAGAGGCAGGAGGAGGGTCTTAGTGCTGTCAGTCATGTTTTGTATATGCTGCTTATGTTTTTTTAACCCGCTGTCTCTGAGGTATTGCTTCTGGGTTTTCAATTCAGTTTATTTGAGATATTTTGAAAGTAGGAGTTTTGTTTATGTGTGGCCAAGCCTCATCTTCGCATTTTCGGTAAAAGGGTAAATTGATAACTTTTCATAATTTTATTATTATTATTTTTAATATAATAAAATCAAAACATTTAAGGAAGCAAAATATGACAGTTCAGTGTTTGTGAATACTTACCTCTGTCATTTCCTTCTCCCAGGAGATCTGAACAGGCAGTAACATTCCTCGTTCAGATTTTATCAGCTCTGGGACTGAACCACACTAGGGCATGGATAAAAGGTCTGTGTTTTCATATTACTGTGTTTTCTGTGTTAAGCTTTGAGTACCTATTGGGATTGAATTAAGATGTGTTTCGTCTTGGTTTGTAAGACAAACTACTGAAACCAGCTAGCCTGCCATTACTGCTCAGCCAAGTTACATTAGCTCTTTGGTTAATGTAAATATTCTTGTTTGCTGACCATTTTGTAGTCGTGTATTTCACATAATGGTTTTTCCTATTTTAATTTGTTTAAAACAGCTTCTAATTTTGTCAGTTTAAGCCGCCATACTTTAGAGTATGGTGGCTCTAAATCCACCATACTCCAAACCCCTAAATTTTATCCATCTCTGCGGTGAACTGAGAATCAATTTTCCAAAATGTTTTCAAAATCTTATTCAACAAATTAATCAAACTTTGTTTTCTAAAAAAAAAAAAAAAAAAAAAAAAAAAACTTCTATATTTCTACTTTGCATTTCCAATTGGTTATATGTCTTGGAGCACATAGCAAATTTGTCAGTTGGTCTAAGCTAATCTTAGTTTAGAGCTAAGCGTTGGAAAGGAAACATGGGGATCAACAAATAAGATATTAACTAACACATAATACTGTACTATAATAGGGGCAGATTTATCATGTGTCACTGAATAAGTAAAACTAATCTGTGGTGACTTGTACAAATTTCATAAAGAGTGATTCTCTGATATGCAGTTTTACTTTTCCCTATTGCGGTTTAACCTTTTTGGAATTCAACAAGGTCATGTCAAGTCATATTATGCTGTACGTTGATTTTACCATATCTGAGCTGCAATTCAGAGAAATGGGTAAACACAGAGAAAAAGATGGAATATATGGGGAGATAAATGTGGAAGATAACAGCTAATCAAATGTACACTGACTGTTTTAGGTGTACTTTTAAATGTTTTCACAAATAAAAAAATCTAAAAATTGTGTCACTATAGACTCTAACATCCCAGAATAAAACCCACTGCAACCAATTGGCTTGGGGATGGTGGTGGGTTCTGCATGCAGGCCAAAAAGAATACTTTTTTTTTTTTTTTTTTGTCTAATCTGACTACTGCTTCCACAAGTTTACATGGCTTTCAATACATATTTAAGGGGACTTTTTGTGTTAATTTTTCAACCATAGCTTTCCTATTTCAATTTGCATCTGTAATAGTTATAACAGCTTCTTGTAGCTGAGTAGAGGACCTTTACAGCTCCTCCAAAGAGACCATGAATTGAAAGTAAGCAAATTACTTTACAATCTAACACATATCATGTTTTCCTTGACCTAAGTGGTCTGTTTTTGTTGTTTTGTTTTGTTTTTTTTGGTCATGCAAAGAGTAAAAGGACTCAAATTCTTTGGTGTAATCTTAGACCATAGAGTCTGTTGCAAACCAGGCGTGAAATGTGTCTAAGGAACGCTGGATCGGATAAAAACCAGATGGATTTGTTAAACCAACGCATTATGTTATACGTTGATTTTACCGTATCTGAGCTGGAATTCAGAGAAATGGGTAAACACAGAAAAAAGATTAATCAATAACCTTACCACACAAATTAACCTTTTTCCAAATCTATAAGTCTACAAGATCTAATTCACAAACAACATTCAAAGCATGCTATTCTCAGGAATGAAAATAGGAAACAGTCTGGCAGGAAAAGGAAGCAAACTAGAAACATGAATCAGTTTGGAAAAATATACAAAATGCATATGTCTAAAATATATGAGCAGTTATTTAATCTTGGCTCCAACAGAAGAGGAGTTAGTGGAGATGTTTTCATTGTTGTTGAGGTTTTCCAAAATACAACCTCTTGTTCGTTCTGTATTTCTTTTGGAATTGAAAGACCTACATGTTCTTGGAAAACCTCTAAATATTCAGAATAATACAGAGTTTGTAATGAGGTAGGAATAAACACAGTACTGCAATCTGATATATGAAGATGTTGCATGTTTTCTAATAAACAGCCTTTGAAATGAAGGGGGATGCCATATTTTTCAGATTTTTATTTGTTAAAAATGTGGAAAATCATGTGCAGGTTTTCTTCCATTTCACAATCATGTGTGTCTTTTTGCTCAGTTACATAAAATTCTGAAAGTTTTTTTTTTTTTTGTAACATGGAAAAGAAGAATCTTTTACCAGTTCCTAAATACGCAGCAGGTTACTGCAAGGCCTGAATAGCTCAGTGGTGTGGACTGAAGGCCCAGTCTTCATGTTTGGGGTTTAAGTTTCCACCAGTGGAAACTTCTTTACAGTAATAACACCTTCACCACAGCAGTGGAGGGCCAAACAGTTGACACTATTACACACTGAGGTTAGCAGACTGTTAGCAAAGGTGCTTGAAGGGAAAATTCATAAAACTTCAGCGTTGCTATTTAAATTAATTTGACATTTTATTGTTTCTCAAAGCGGTGTTGTACTTGCAATACTCATTTGGCAAACATTGCACCACATTCAAACATGTTTAAATCAATCATGTGAGTTGTCTTTTTCTTGCTTCAGATATTTACTCCTTTGGTCTCTTTACTCTGGAGTACACACAAGCCTCTTCTGTGTCCCCTCCAAGCCGTTGTTCTGTACTCCTCCTCAGATTCACTGCGGCATAATGGAGACTTCCTGGCTCACGCTCCTGCTATGGGTGGAAAAAGTGGAAATTACTGTAAAACTGAAACCTCTGAAGCATGGTTGTACTTGAATAGCTATAACGCAGTAAATTAACGCTCAGTTCACACAGGAACGTTTTTTTTTTTCTAAAACTGCCTATCTGTTTCAAAGACCCCCCACGTCCACATGGAAACAACAAGAATGTCCCAAAATGCCATTTTTTACTCCTCCAGACCTTTAAGTGGCCCTAAACATGGAGAACGCATAAGGCCTTTACATAAAGCGATAAAGACGACAAGAATGGCAAACTACAAATCAGTGGAGACTGTTGTGTGGAGCTTCTTCTCCATGTCACGTTAGATTATAAAACTGATAAACTACAAGATGATGAATTCTTTGAGGTTGTAGGTTAAAGGCTTAGCGTTTTCACAAAAGAAGTGTTTTTGATGTCCATATGATTGTGAAAGCAAAATTGGTAACATAGAGATTGTACCAATTTTGCTAATAGTAGCCTAAACTTGAGGCTTTGCTACTAGCATCTTATTTGCCAGTATTAGCTACATTGCTATCAAGTAACAACTCAATCTGAGCATTTAATTTACCTATAACTAACATAATCTACTATATGGATTAGTTCACCTTCCTTAAATTACCATCCCAAAATTGGCTAACATTCCCTAATTAGCATACAATGGGAATTACTAACATACCATTATTAGCTAAAGTGGTGACATGATAGCATTATCATGATAGCCAGCAGTAGCATAATTTATATTAACATAATCTTATTTTTGCTAATAATAATTTTAAGAAGAAGAACACCAATAACTAGGAATAAGAACAAATGTATTTATAAGGTGCTTTTAAGGAAAGCGCTGAACAACTAGAAGGAGATTAAAAAAGTAATACTAAGATGGAAAAAAAAAATTATTGAAATATTTTTCTGGACTTACCATAGCTGCTCTGGTTGAAGGAGGTCTCTCATTGGCATCAACTCCTGTAAACCAAAGTATGACTGAACCATGCGGTCAGGCTGATGCAGATAGATTATTTAAATTTATTTCATGGTCTCACCTTCACAGACGCTCTTGAGTTTTAAGCTTAGCTTGTACATGAAGGAAGTCAAAACAAGGACCCCGATGATAGATAGTGCCAGAGCTGCACTCAAACAATACACCAGGAGAAGCGGGACTATAGTGGGTGATGGGAAAAAAAATAGTTGCGTTAATATTTGATAAAACAAGATTGTTTTAATTCCTGTTAATCTGGTTGAAAAGATGCTTTGACTAGGCCACATACCTATAATTTCTACCTTTGTTCCCCCTCCAAAAACAACCACACCACAGGAAGCCAGAGCACAGTGGTAGGTTCCTGCATCTGAGGACCTCATCAGATCTAGCATGAGGTTGGAAGTGCAATATTTACCACGAAATGTGCCGTTGAAGCCGCTTGTACAGTGACTGTCACTGGGATACAGGAGTCCGGGTTTCAACCCGGCGTCTCTGAACCAATAGAGGTCCGGTTCTGCTGCACAGGGTTCCGCGTAGATCCTGCAGCTCAGGTTCACAGACTCTCCAAGGTGTAGTAGTTTCAGCTTTGGTTGACGAAAGGGCAACGTTGTGTTTTTTGATGGGGATGTCTTGACATGGAGGAATACTCCTTGTCCAAACACAAGGTCAGTGTATCTTAGAAAAGCGCAGTAATACGTTCCTGAGTCCGAAGGCTGAAGATTTGAGATCATCAGATCGTTGACACCATTTGCGGAGTTTGCAACAACTTGAAATCTTTTTTTGTATGCAAGGGGAATTTCAACTTCCGTGTGGTGCCTCATCCACTTTGATACAATGTGAGGCTTCCCACCCGGGCTTTGTTGAAACCAAAGGAGGTAAGTTACAGAATCATGCTTACAGGAGCAGGATAAAGTCACTGTCTCTCCAACTTTAGCGGTCCTAATCCCAGTCTGCTGATGCATATCTGAGGCATTGTTGGTAGAGAGCATGTCACCTGTATGGAAAAGCACAGATTTAATATATTTATAATTCTAAATATTCACTATTTTAAGAGTCAAATGACCTGAAAAATACCACAAATACTCACTGTTTCTGCAGAAGATCAAAAGAATCACAAACAGTAGCTCCATCTTCAAAGCGTTGTGGTCTGTATTCTGGGTTATTAGACAAACAAAGATCACATATGAGATCAATTCTGTTTGTGATTGGCTAGTATAAATGGTTAAGTTCAACATTCAGACTTGTGATTGGTTCCAGTCCATACAATCTGAGTGATGAGGTGACGGGAGGTGGAGTTGGGGTCAGTTCAACCCTTTCATCAAACAAAGGGCAGAGGGTGGGACAAAGCTGATACCATGTGAAGGAAACTTTGCATCGACGAGAAACTGTTATATTGGTTTTTCACCTGTTGGTTATGTTTATGTTGCCTCAATATTCCTTACTTGAAAAAAACTCGAAAGAATATTTAACAAGTTTTTGTTTAAAGACAGTTTCAAGATAAAACTATGAGTAGGAGATGGAACTTTTATTGTGGATCTTTTCACTTTATTCTTTTTGAAAAATATACGTAGTACTTTATCACAAGCTGACTGTTTTAACTAAAGTCTGTTCTAGAACACAGTAGAAATCGTCTTCCAGCAAATAAAACGGGGTTCTTCAGGCGTTCCCTGATGCATGCTGCTGGTTTTCCAACGGAATTGAACAATAGTGTTTCTGGCGAAGTCACCCAGCTTAAATGACAGTAGCAACTGTAAAACCAGTAACGTTCACAGTCTTTACAGACTAAAAAAGAAGACTAGATTTTTTTTTCACACCTGAACTGTTACCAATAAAGTTTTCTTTTTCATTTTTTTAAAAAGCCCAAGTTCCTGGTCCAAAAATCCAACAAACTTTATTTGTTTGAATATTATTATTTTTAAGTAAAAAGTGTCATTTTGACTCTTTTTATGAAGAATCCATATAAAATCTGAATCATTGAAGATATTAGTAGCTGGGCAATAAATCAGTGACAATACATATCACGATATACAGGTGATCAATATCAATTGATAACCCATCCAATAAAATATTCAATAATTTCACTGATCTCCAAACCAGAACCGCACAGCATTCTGGGAAAAAAGCTTGGGTCGCTCAACCTCTGAAGGCCAGCTAAGCAAGTTTGATAGCATCAATTGGCCTCAGTTATTGGTTACCTAGCAACAACCTGTTGAGTAACCTGCACAGCAGTTTCAGGTTTCACCTCAAATTACTTAAAAAAAACAACAAAAAGAAAACAACTGTGTTCAGTGAAAACTGTGGATAAAACAGGAAAAGTCACTCCACCAGTTTGGCAGTACTTCAGCTTTTTAAAGCAAAAAACAAATCGATAATTATCGATTATATTGTCGACTGACATGAGATGCAAACTCAATTTTACTTAATTAATTTAGGTTCATTTATTCTTATACTTTTTATAATGATTGTGTGTGTAGTCTACATTACTTTTAAGTATTTCTAATGAATATTTTTTATTGTATTTATTTACTAAATTTGTAGTTCAGTAATTTTAGCCTTTGTTTTTTTATTTGGACAAACTGAACATTCTTCAGAGACCAGAGATAAAAAAAAAATAGTCTTTGGAATTTATTAAGAAGGATGTTAATAAACGTGTCCCTGCCAAATAAATTAAAATTATTGTTACTGAGCAACACTTAACGTTTCAAACTACCTGAGTCATGCAGAGTCTCTGCGTAGGACGACTGCCTAATGTTTTCTTAGACATTAAGTATTAAAACGCAACACTAATCCTGAGATTGTCGCCTCAGATAAATGCAAGAAAGAGCAGGAAGTGTTGCCTTGTGAAAATATGTTTCTGTTATCACAAGAAAATACAAGTTTCTTTTGATTCCCCACACGCTTGCTGGGGATTTGTAAACTTTGCCAAGACAAAGCCGTTGCAAAGTACATTTGTGCGTAAGTGAAGGTGGAGCCCTGTTCGTTGGTTTTGACGAGTATCAGTAGACGTATCTATGTGAACGAGGTCAGAAGTGTTATCGTGCAGCAGAGCGAACGGGCCTGCAAGCAACCAAACAAACAAACAAACATCCTGCTTGTAGGACAGGAGAGACCGACGAAACCACAAGAGCTAGAGGCAGTGAGAGCGAGCTTGACCAGAGCAGGAAGTCAGAAAATATATTTATTGATATGTATGTGTGTGTGAGAGTGACTGGGTTTGCATGGTTTTTTTTTTTTTAGCACAAGCATTTTTCTACCCATTTTATTAATGGATTAATGCATCATATTGTCAGCAACTATTTATTTATTTTTACCTGCTTTAACTCCTTTATGTCACTGTTTCATTTCTCGTTTTGAAGTTTTCTCAGACTGATCGTGTTCATGTCGCCCCCTCTAGTGGACACTAGACAAACTGCAACCTCATGTGAAACCCCCCCCCCCCCCACCCTAACTCATTCATTTCTGTAGGCTTTATATCTGCTTAAAGAAAGAACGGAGACACCATTATTAACAATCTACTGCTATATTACACATTTATTATTACTATATTATCTAAAATCTTCCATGCGTTCAAAGTTTTATTTTAAAAGATTCAGCAGCTGTTTGTGCGCCTTTTGGCCAGTAGGAGGCAGCAGTAGCTCACCCAAATATCTAATCAATCTTTATAAGATATTTATTTAACAGATTATTTTTAAAATCGTGGCAGAATGTAATTTTAATCAGTAGCTTTGGTCTCAACAGTCTTAATATTTTGCCCGTTCATTTTTAAGCAGTAACAACAAGGCCGCCGACGCGATAAATCAAGCAAAAAGTTGCAGTTCGCTTTTACTGCCACCAGAGGCTGCTATGACCGTAGCTCAGAAAACATGAAGTTAAAAGACTTTAAACTATGACATTTATGAAGTTCGTGAGGCGGAAAAAAAATGTTTTTGACATGAAACACTTATTTGCTAATATGTATGAAAACCAGCAAACGGGTGAAACATGAGTGAAAATTAATCACTTCTATTTTTACTCATGAAAATCTATTATTCTGCAAACCATGACCAAAAGAGTGTAATTACTAGGAAATAGGCAATTTTACTATTAATGGGGTAAATTGAGACAACTTTTTAATGAAGAGAAAATGAGTGGAAAAAAAAATTATATATATAAACAACAATAAATCCAGATCGCAGGAAAAAGAACATTTCATCTGGAAAAACCACGTAAAATAATTGTCATGATCGTGTTTCTGTGTATTTGGTTTTGGAGTTTTTTTGTGTTCAGTTTGTCCCCTGTGTCTCTGTCTCTGCGTCTTCCCCGCTGATTGTTTCCCAGGTGTCTCATCCCCTTGATTACCCCGTGTGTATTTAAACCCACCTGTTGTCCTTGTCTCTTGGATCCTTGTCGTATGATGCCTGCTTCTCCGGGCTGTTCTCCGTTGTTCTGTGCCTTTGACTTTCATCATTAAATATTCATCTTCATCACAACCTGGGTCTACCTGCGTCCTCATCCTCACCTTAACCCCACCGTTTTATGACAATAATTGCATTAAATCTAAATGTTTAATTATTTATAATGCAAAAATATTATTTTGAAACTTTAAATTGTTTAAAGTCTGTTTTACACTGCTAAAACAGACTTTAAGCAAGTAAAAAAAAGGAAAAAAACTACTTTCAGTTTAAGATCTATGCAGATCTACTTTTGAGAAAAAAAAGTTAGTTCTTTGTGGTGCTATGTGCTGTCAAATTAAAACAAAAGTACAAAAAGTGATTTTTTCTTCTTTGTTGCTTTGTTTCTGTAATACACTTATCTTTTTTTTGTGTGTGGAAAAACATACCTTCTTCACAGATCAAAGAGATCAAACCTGATCCTCACTTTAAAAAAAACAACTCTGCAATTATTTTTGGCATTTTACTCCAGGTTAGAGGATGGGCAGATTCCTCAAATGCTGTTAGTATTTTCTGCAGTTCACCCTATGACTCACTCACTGTGATGATGTCTTTCTCCAACTTCCTTATGACCCTAAACGTTTTTAAAGGTTGGCTGTGTCATCCTTGCGTGACTTTTGATGTTTCAGAACAAGGAGCGACTTGTATCCTGAACCAGGGATCTGACAGGCATCTGTGAAGAAGGTTGTACCGTTTTAGGGTTTCACAGGAACAGCTTCGTTCTTCTCTCTTTACAGTGGAGGATGGCTGTTCACGGCGCAGACAATTTCCACAATTACATAGCGCAGAGCTGGAGAATCGCACATTAGCAATTAGCTCCATCCACAGGGAGATGAATGCAGTCTGTTTTTGTAAATAACTAAGAACATTGTGAGTTCACACAACAGGACGCGTCAGTGTCTTCTGAAAACGATGTTGTAGGTATGTGGGACCAATCGGTGCCTCTCTTACACTCCCACAGAACAACATTCGACATCAACACCACGTTGGTCTTTTTGTGACAGTGAGGCACAAAAACATGAAACATCTTTTGAAATGTAGCCACTCTGGAACTCTGAAAGTCCCACCTGCCTGTCCCTAAACATCTACAGTACGGATGTCAAAGGTCGGTTCTCGAGGGCCGGGATCCTGCGAGTTTCAGTTCTCTCCCTGGACCAAACGATGGCTCATTAGTCCAGACACATTATAGAATCGGCATTGAAACTGTATTTCTCCAACTCAAGAATAGTGGAGGTTTATGAGGAGAGAATAGTTGCTACAGGAGATTCAAGGATTTATTAAATATCCATAAAAAAAATCAAAAAAATAAAAAAAAATCAAGGCACTGGTAGAGATGTGTTTATGATGAAGGGATAACATTATAACATAATGTAAATGGTCCAAAAAGTCCATTTTCTTACATTGTAAAAGCCATGAATGTTTCATCATCCACCTGTTATTGTTCTGACCAAACAGCAATGACAGTTTTCTGTTGTTTATTTGAGGACTTTCTTTCAGCCGATCAGATTTGTCCTGCCTTGCTGGATTTTTGTTTTGTATGTAACGCCACAGCAAACGGTTGTCATGGACCTGCAGGGTGGGATCTTGAGCGTGAGGTCACGTTGCAACATGTTTAAAAAGGGCGAGGAAGCCGACTCCCGCTTGTGCTTTTCAGACAGTCTCATCGTCATGGCCAGACTTCAGGTGAGGAATTGCTGCTGTTTCGGCTCAGAACTGATCTGAGGCAGATATTGATTTTTTTTTTTTTCATTATTATTATCACTCAGTAATTCAGCAGCTTCTGTCATCTCCTGGCTTGTCATGTTTAGACTGGTTATCCAGAGCAGGTTTTAGTCTAAACCATCCGTGGCTCCATGTTGTGCCATGAATGAATGTTTGGGTTTCACGGCTCAAGCTGTGGATAGTTTTGGTTTCCTCTTAGGAGTTTCTAGATCTGACATGATGTCTTTGTTTATTTAAGACTTTTACTTTGTGGCAATCAAAGCTTGTTTCCAACATTCAGGTTTTTCTGTCCAGCATGTCTGAACTGGCCCTGCTGACTGAGAGATAAAACTTAGAACTTTAAAGTTGATTTACAGACAATCCTAATCATCAAAAACCACACTGAGTTTTTTGTTGTTGTTGTTGATTCTTGCATCAAACTGAATGGCTATCTGTATTTAAATGTTTTAATTTCCTGTAATTTTCTCCCACTGTGAGTGTGTTTGACTGTCTTGCATGCGTGTTTGTGTGTGTGTTTCCAGGTGAGCGTTGCATGTGCCATGCTGATGGTGTTCGACAAAAGCATAGCAGGACTGTTGTGTCAGAGGTGTCCCGAAGGTTAGAAGGTTCTGCAAAAATTCTAGAGACGACGATCCTGATGCTAACCTTCCAGGACTAATGTGTGTGTGTGTGTGTGTGTGTGTGTGTGTGTGTGTGTGTGTGTGTGTGTGTGTGTGTGTGTGCGTGTGTGTGTGTGTGTGTGTGTGTGTGTGTGTGCATTAAACCTCCAGATCACTATGTAACCAGAAACTGCTCAGAGGTTGGTTACACTGGAGTTGGGACTAAGTGTTTACGATGCACCAATTGCTTAGGTAAAGCCATTCGCCTCTGCTCCTCAATGTTGCTTTGTCACATTGAACTCTGATCACTGACTAATGTTTCGTTGCTTCTTTAGTCTTTTTTAAGTTTAATGCCGTGTTGTCGCCTCCTGCAGCCCTTTCTCTGGACATTCTGAGTCCTTGCTCTCAGTACTTTGACACCGTTTGCTGGAACCAAACCGTCATAGGGGATCCTGAGCCGACAGGTAAACTCACCTGCAGCAGCTCCGACTTCACGCTTCTTCAAATCTACTGTCTTTCTCTGAACCTTGTCTTCCTCTTGTCCTCAGGCGTTCCTCCCACCGTATGGATCCTCACTGCAACGTAAGCATCAAGATTGGAGTGGCTTTGGGAACTTTGTTGTGGTTTAGTTTTATTTCGTTGTGATTAGTGACTCATTTAATATTTAATCTCTCTACCTGATTAAAACCTAAAAATAACCAGGAGTTGGTAACATTCTAAGAAATCTTGGAGTAAATGTTATCAGACTTCTTTGAAAGAGATTACCTCATCCGTCCAGTTGCTGCGTTCTCTCTGAGGTTTAGTTTAACCTCTAAGTGTCGTCTGGTTGGTTGGGGAAGTAAAGGTATGGCGACGCCCTGATTGTGCTTTGTGTGTTTTCCAGATTTGTGTCCATGTTCCTGCTCGCCTCGTTGGCCCTTTACTACAAACTGATGTTCTTCAAACCAAAGGCAAAGGTTCTCCTCAGCATTGAAAGCAGAATAACTGAGATGACGGACTTTAACCCTCCAGAGACCAAGCTGCAAGCCTGCGCCGCCTGAAGATGATAGGCTTGACCAGTGGTAGTGCAGTGCAGTATCAGGAGACCCACCAACCGAGTGAAACACAGGAAGACCCCCCGTTTGAGCCTGTTCATGGTTAGTTCATGAAATGAGGTCCATAGTCAGGTTAGGTTTAGTTAGTTAGACCAGGTTAGCCAATTGGACATGGGAATGAGAAGTTATGGTTTAAGTTCCTGGGATGTGTTGGCCAAGGCCGATCGACAGACGTTTCAAATCTCCCGACCCTGCTGCTGGAACCGAGTCATGAAAAGGGGCTCCAATTGAGTGGAGTCACGGTTCTGGTTCCGAGGGAGTTGTTAGGAAAACTTTTTAACAGTTAGAAGAAGACGAGAATCTGACGAGATCTAGAATCAATTTATCGACAGCAGGGACGGAGTTACGCTACATGTGTGCTAAGAAAGGCCATCATTAGAAAGGATGAGTGGCGTCATATAAAAAGTACTGCAGGTCTAAGACCCAGTATAATGTGTTAAACATTTAATTTGCATTTACAAAGCTTAATTTGTTTCAAATTAAAGAAATATTTCTGTATTTTAGCTCCACTGTGACCGAATTTATAATGGAGGACGTAATGAGGGCAGAATGTTTCAGAGGAAGATTAGAAGCAGACTTCTATTTTTATCTCTTCAACTAATTAATCCAATAATAAAGCCATAACTGATACATAACAATTAGTAAAACATGGGGTTAGTCACTGAAACGTCAACCACAAACATTTTTTAATTTGAGTCTGAAACAAGTCTAGGTTTAGTTTGCAAATGAATGTCTTAAACTATTTTTAGACAGAAAAAACAACTTAATCACAGATTATGCCACATTTAACAGGCATTTATTAACTTTTCATATATCATTTAGAAAAATACTGCAATAAAATAAAATAAGATAGAAAAGGTCAAAGAATTCCAATTTTTCGAATTGAGTGATGTCATGTTTTGTAAATAAATCGATACATTTTTATTCAACAATGTAATAAAGACGATAATGCTGAACGCAACTCTGCACTGGTTTGTGGAACAAATTATTATCTTTTTCTTTTTCATAAAGCAAAGTTGCAGTCGTTCTGTGCTGCCCAGCAGAGCTGGCAGCAGAAGAAGAGGAATGTGCTTGTTTCCATTTTTTGTAAAATAATCATTTCAAATAAATAGCCTATAGTCTCTGAAGCTAGTGTTCTTATCAATATATCCTCTTCAAGTCAGATTTGCAGGAATGAGGAAGAAGATGAATGACGAAAAGAAACTGCAATAAAATCCCCCTTTCAAAACATATTTCTATAGGTGGGAAGTGCAGGAAAAATAAATAGAAAAGCAAATCCCTTCTTCTAAACCTAAATAATATCCCACCAACAGGAAGTACTCTGTTCACGCATAAAAACACGCGTGACACATTACAGTGTTTGATATTACAAAGGAAAACCAGTGTAAGTTTGAGACAACTGGTAAACAATATTATGGAAATAAAATCAATTCATTCCGGTTTCAGTTTGGTTTATCTATACAGCACCAGTTCACAACTAATGTTGTCTCAATGCACTTTCAAAATAAAGTAAGTGCTTTAAAGAAAAATGAAAATATAATGACTGTCCCACACGATGGGCCACCTCTGATTGAATCATCCCTGAGGTGAGCTAAGTGTGGCCAAGTGCTGGTGAACGTCACTCTGTATTTGTGCCATTTAAGTGGCACAAATACGGATTGGGAGATTTTTCAGCTTTGCTGCTTGTTTTATACTTAAATAAATCTCATTATTTCTCAAAGTAATAACACTGAGGACTTTTGGTCGGGTCCTGGAACTGGTAAGCAGACCTGGGTGGTGCACAGAAGGTAAGATGGGTGAACAACAGAGACTACGGTCTGAAAGGCTGGTGCTCAAGAGTTGATTTACATTTGCATGGCTCCCATCAACTTCTTTTAAATGTGAAAGCCTCTCCTAGGCCCAAGGGGAGGGAGGTGATGGGGCAACACGGACACACACACAGTTTTTGACAATTCTTCGCAGTTCCGTACAATTTCCCATTCTGACAAAAAACTCTTGCTGATAGCCTTCAATCGGCAGTGTTGGGTGTCAATAGCTGTCAAAAATCCCACTTTTCATGCAGTGGGATCGCCATATGCTTTCCTTGTCACTGGTTGGCTGGACTGGCAAAAGTGGAGATAAGACCTTGGATGTTGGCTTCTGTAGTAGAGAAGGCAGAGGAGCTGGATTTTTTTTTTTAGCTGATTATCTGTCTTGTATTACACTGCCACAATGTAGTGATAGTTTTAACAGAAGTGTGGGAAAAAAAAAATTCTACATAAAAGTTATGTTCTGCAGCTTCACCTGTTCATGGTGCAGACATAAACTGGTTGGAGACACGGGCCTGTTGACCGACAAAGACCAGATTGACGGTTTAGTTGTAGTTGAGCTGGTTCTCTGGTGTGTTTTGATTCAGCACAATGGATAATGAAACGTGCAGAGTGGAGCTGTTTGTGCTTGAATTTGCTTGTATGAGAAATGTTGAATGTTTTCTCTTGAAAGGTTCCCATCCATCCACTTTGCTCACCCAGTGTCCTGGGTGAACTGGTCTCTATCGCCAATGGTCATTAGCTGAAAGGTAAGGTTGTCAGTCCTTCACAGAGAAACACAGACACACATAGGACAAACACTGCACACACACACACACACACACGCACACACACACACACACACACACACACACACACACACACACACCTAAGAGCAATTTAGAGAGAACTGTTTTTGGACTGTGGAAAAAAAATCAGAGTAGCCACAGAGAACTCACGTATGTCCAGGGAGAACATGCAAAGTCCACACAAAGGAACCTGGACTGGAACTTCTTGCTGCAAAGCATTCCTACTGATCTATTCACATTATACCAAAGAGTTAAACTCTGTTTTTCTGCAGGGTTAGCTGAGAAGGTGGCAAGTCTGAACAGGTATCAAGGGCTGATGAACAATAATTACGCACACACACACACACACACACGTAGTATGCTTTATCTCTAAATCTAGATTTCCCTGGAATGCCCAGCCCTGTCTTGGCTCACCAGGGTTTCCCTGTTTAACCTGTGTAGGTGCTGAATCTGTTAGATGTAGTTCAAAAGGTTCAGACAGCATCAGACCATAAACAGGTACATTTTGAAATTAAAATAACTGGATTAAAATCAAAGAACATTAAAAGGACACGTCTGTATCTGTAAGTTGTACAGCTGAATTATTACATGTATTCAAGTGGTTAAGATGTTAAATCAAAGGCCTGGAGAAAATGTTTTGGGTTTTTAGATTTTAAAATTGCAAAGGTACAGCAAGGTACATTGAGTTTAAAGATTTATATAATTCAAGTTTAGGTTGTAAACATACATGACCATAAAAGATACTTGGTTAAAATTCTGCTTCAGTGCTTGGTACCTAGCTAAAACCGAGCTAAGCAATATAAAGCGTGCTAAGTGCATGGCTAACATTGAATATCAGCCATGTTTGGACTAAGAAATAGGTAGTGAGAGAACAAACCGTGGATTTCACATTTCCCATAATGCATCTGTAGAAGTGTGACAAGCAGCTGAGGAAGAACCACTGTATACGTTTCACCGTAAATCTGTGTTGTTGCTCATCAGAATAGTCACTCAGTTCAAATCTGACATTTGGCATTCCTAAAACCAACAATGCTTGTGTTTTGCACTGATTTTATTTATCTATTTTTTGTGTCCTGAAGCTAAACTCAGAACCCTAAAAATGAATCCAGAGATGTTTGGTCCTTGTGGCAGCTTCAGTATGTACACTTTTTCATCTTAGGCCCCCAAAATAGAATCTCTCAGAAAAGTGTGATGTATATTTTTAACATTCAAATGTTTTTGAAAAGAACACAGTCAGATTTAAAGTAAACAAAAAGAGAAAATGAAAATGGACCTATGGAGACGCGCCTTTTTTCTGTGTAAAATGCACACTCAACCATTGCTACTATGGTTAGTATATTACATTAAATGTCAGTTTCTGTCTCCTAATCACCTATCAATGACTATTCAAGTTTCGACTCCCACTCGTTTATGCTGCAGTCTTTTTTTATCCTACACGTGAGCCATTACCCTTCTTGTATGACATTTTAAAATGGTCTGATCCACCATGTATGGGTGTCTCCAGCTGTTTTCTAGAGATAAAACAGTAGAAGAGCAATGAAATTTCTACCTTCTTATATCATTTGCACTATTCCTTTAATGTCCCAAAATGCTATTCTTTTTTGTTCAACACAGAACGTGAGAACATCAACCGAAAGTCTTCCCTCCACAGGTGGTGCTTCATCTCCCTCTAGTGGTTGATAGTAGGAAAGCTAATGGCGGAGTGAATGTAGCACAAGTGCCATTTTTTGTGATGTCAAAAATAAAGTACACCTTAAAAGACTTAATTTATAAGCATATTCCATATTCTGTGCCTCAACTGAAAGTACAAGCTAAGACAGTGTTTCTCAACCTTTTTTCGGCCAGCGCCCCCCAAGCCTTTATCCAGGTCCCTCACTGCCCCCACCAAAGAATTTATAGGCTACTTTGCACTGACCATTTTTTTATTATTAATATTTTCTATCAATATTGTAGATGTTTTGATTTTTATGCTTGTTTCTGTATTTATTATCAAAAATAATTTCCCAGAGAACAAAAAAGCCATGGGAATAGAAATTATTTTCACAGGCGTCTACGAAAAATGCAATGAACATTCAAGTTAAAATTGGTAGGCCTAACAGCAGCCAGAGTGGAAAAAATATTATTATTCTTTGCCATTTTCTAGTTGTTAAATATTCCACAAAATGACCAGATAAAAGATGTTCAACGTGCCAGTTTAAACTTTGAACTATTTGCAAACCGACTGAGCTCTGTAACATTAAAACATGGATAGAACTGTAACTACATTAATCATAGCTCTTCTGCTCTTCAGTTTCTGTCGGTTTCTGGTGGCGCAGCTCTGTGCTGCCTTCAGGAGAATGGGACATCAGAGTATCATCCATAAAATTTCACCCACATGGCATTTATTGTGCAAACCAGAGCTTTCAGTGGAAAAACAAAAGTTCCAGGTCCTTTTAATGCCATACAAATATGGGACAGAAACATGGATTATATCTTCATATAGACCTGTCTATTGATTTATAGATTAATAGTTTTACTGGACAGAAATGACAAAGAACAAATCTGGTTCTTAATCAAATCCTAATGAGTCAAATTGAAAGTGTCATGGAGTCACTGAACACCACCATGACATTAACACTGACATGAAAAATAATGTTGAAGAAATAAATATATCAAATCTAATTAAAAACATAAAGAAGTGTTAAGTTATTTAGTGTTATGGTCTATTAGATATATTCCTCTGTATTGACTTTAGTTTCTTAGTTTATTCTTGCATTTTGTTATTCACTCACTTCCATTTAGTTTCCTTTGATTAGTATTATCCTCTCTTGGTTTATTGCTATGTCCACTTTAGTTCTTTCCTGTTGCTAGATTTATTTTATCGTTTATTGACCATCAGTAATCTTCACTCATCACCTGCTGCGCCGCCTAATCGTCAGGTGTTTCACATCATGTGTTGATTTTTTCACTGTTCCGCGTTGGATTCTCTGTTTTTATTCCATAATTCACATCTAGTTCGTCGCTCCGTTTTATGTCCCGCTTCTCCTGTTTCAGAGTTTTGCGCAATGTGCGCGTCTTTTTTTCTTCTTTTTTTTTTTTCTTTAACCCCCTATGGTGCGCAGCGGTCGGGAAGCGTATCGATGGGGAAAAGGCAGACTGACATAAACCTTTTAAAACAACGGAAACATTTTCGGTATTCTGATTACTGAAATTTAAAAGTGCTGTGTTGTTCCATCACACCCGTTTCACACCGGACCACTTACAGCTCCGGTGTTAACGCTATAACATGAACGCTCACTATCGTGGTATCACCCATGGAGGGATTTCTTTATTTAAATTGGTTCATTTTTCAGAGGGATACAAAGTGAGGGTATCGGGATTTTAGTAATTACATGTTTATAATAGTTATTTTCTGTTGTCCTTCCAACGGAAATAAAACACTCTTTAATATAAGTTGCTGCTTTGACATGATCACAGAACTGGCAAACCATATGTACAAAAATACCAGACAAACTGAATCACAGCACCATCATCAGCCGGTGTACTGCTGAACTGATGTGGTGAAGCTGCCATCGATACTGTTGCAGCCAGGCATGTTTTAATGTTACACAATACCTTTTTACCAAGTTGCTCAAAGTCTAAACTGGTATTGTTGTGCATTAAGGTGTAAAGTTTACCTTCGACCAAACGCCCCCCAAAGGAATCCCAGCGCCCCCCTTTTGTAAAAATTTCCGCCAGCGCCCCCTGCCGTCCTCTGAACGCCCCCTGGGGGGCGGTACCGCCCACATTGAGAACCGCTATGCTAAGACATATGAGAACATTAAAAAAGCTGTAATAATCATGTGGTGTAAATACTAATAGCCTAAAAATAATAATGAACCTTTATACGCATGAGCGACAGGACCTCCACACTCTTAAATATAGGTGAGTCGAAAATGACCCGTTTTAGAATCAGTGTGTTTTTGGGCTACTTTTGTAATTTTGGTTAAAGATAATAATTTGCTTTATATTTTGTGTTGTAATAGTCCACAAATGAATGATTTTACCTGAAAATTATTTTATTTTATTCTTTTTAAACATTAAAGGACATTTCATAACAGCAAAATAGAATATTTTGTACTGTGGCTGCATGAGGAAGAGTTTCTTCATCCAACATGTGTAGAACATGACATAATTTAAGAAATTGATGAAATAGGCTAAAGTATTGACAAGTAATGACATTCACAGTAGTAATTAATGACTGACACAATGAATGGGGTAATGTTAGCTGGCTAAATAAACTATAAAATAGAATAAATTAATTACACAATAATGATGAAGCCGATAAAACTGTGTACACCTGTAATGGAAAATTTTATAACGTGCTCCTCACCCCTCTTCTGCTTTAGGTTATCTGAATAGTCTAATCATGATCAAGAGTCTTCTACAGTGTCCTAACAGCAGGAGAGAGCTCCTTGATCCTGGAGACTATGGAAGTGTCTCCAGGATCACTTCTGGAGACACTTCCATTTCCCAACGTGTAACTTATCTGCCCTCTTTAGCATGAAAGAAGAACCTCCTATCCTATAATAGACAAATGGCCAGACAATCTGTGTTGGGCTCCAAGGAATCCCTGGTACATCACAATCAGAGATTCACACCTATTGTCCAATCAAGTCTGTCTTCTCTGAGTAAACCTATAAAAGGAAGCCACATCCATTTAGACTTGACACACTCCTTTGTATTTCTGTTCTCACCTTGAAAGGTTTTAATACATTTCTTTTCTTTTAGTCTGTGTGCTCCATTCAACTGACATTAGTGTCACTTGATCGGAACCAAATTTACAAATGAAACTCCAGAGAGACTGTTTGGGTCATTTTTAGCCCACTTCATGTGAAACACGTTTTATAAACTGCCGTTGAGGCAAGACAAGTTTAGATGCCATGTAAAAAAAAAAATTGTTTGGGGAATATGCTGTGCTTGCTATGAAAATTGGGGGGCAAAAAACTGAAGTAATTCCTCATGGATGAATGGCAATTGAGATTCAAATATTACCTTGAACGAAGGTAAAGTTCTACAGACATTCTGCAGGACAATTAAGGCAGATTCAGACATGAAGGTAGACATTCTGCTTACAGACAGTGGTGGTGGGATGGGATAAAACCATTTATTTTGATTATAAAAAAAATTATACAAACAGAAAATTAAGATTTGTCCGTGTACAACAGAAAAGTTTAAGACAACAGGAAGAGCTCTTAATGAAGGTGTGTGTGGCTCTTAAAAGAGCCGTTGTGTGTTAGTTGGAGCTGCAGCCTCTAAGCTCTCTCTCCGCGGATGCGGCGGGCCAGCTGGATGTCTTTGGGCATGATGGTGACCCTCTTGGCGTGGATGGCGCACAGGTTGGTGTCCTCGAACAGACCCACCAGGTAGGCCTCGCTGGCCTCCTGCAGAGCCATGACGGCGGAGCTCTGGAAGCGCAGGTCGGTCTTGAAGTCCTGAGCGATCTCTCGGACCAGACGCTGGAAGGGCAGCTTGCGGATCAGCAGCTCCGTCGACTTCTGGTAGCGACGGATCTCTCTCAGAGCCACGGTACCGGGCCTGTAACGGTGAGGCTTCTTCACGCCGCCGGTAGCCGGAGCGCTCTTCCTGGCCGCCTTGGTGGCCAGCTGCTTCCTGGGGGCTTTGCCTCCGGTGGATTTACGGGCGGTCTGCTTGGTTCTGGCCATGCTTCTGTTCTCTGATCAGGAGAGGAGAGGAGAAATGATGCAAACCGCCGAGGCTCCGCTGCTCTTAAGCCGAGGCTCTGGGCGTCACTCTGTGACGCTGCGGCTCCGCTCCGGATCCTGGTTGGTTAGCGGCTCCTCCTGGAGCTCGGCGCCGCCCAGAGGCGTCTCCTCCCGGCTTAATGTCCGCCGCTCATTGGAGGAAGCCGCGTTTTAAAAAGTCCGCCTCTCCGTCCCGCTCTGCTGGAAGCTTTTCTGGTTGGTCGCCAACATCGTCCCGCTCCTCTCCGCGGACATATAAAGCAGCTTTCAGCCGCTGCTTCTCATTTCTTGAGTCTCATCTCCAGGAACAAACGATAAGAAAAAATGAGTGGCCGCGGAAAGACCGGAGGAAAAGCCAGAGCTAAGGCCAAGACCCGCTCCTCTAGAGCCGGACTCCAGTTCCCAGTGGGCCGTGTTCACAGGCTGCTGCGCAAAGGCAACTACGCGGAGCGGGTCGGTGCCGGAGCCCCCGTCTACCTGGCCGCTGTGCTCGAGTATCTGACCGCTGAGATCCTGGAGCTGGCTGGGAACGCCGCCCGCGACAACAAGAAGACCCGCATCATCCCCCGTCACCTGCAGCTGGCCGTCCGCAACGACGAGGAGCTCAACAAGCTGCTGGGTGGAGTCACCATCGCTCAGGGTGGAGTGCTGCCCAACATCCAGGCGGTGCTGCTGCCCAAGAAGACCGAGAAGGCCGCCAAGACCAAGTAAACCTGCTGCTGCTGCTGCTGCTCGGCAACAAACACAACGGCTCTTTTAAGAGCCACACACTCATTACATCATGAGAGCTCCGCTTCCAACCAAACACACCAACACTTTCCTCATATTCTTCACTATTTCAATGTTTAATTGCTCATTTCATAAACTTGCTCATCTTAGTCCTGGAATCAATGACACTTTTTATGCAAAGCTTTTAAAACCTCAGTCACTCTTCACGGCCAGGTGAAACGTGTTTTAATTTGTGGCTATAAGATTTTATTTGGACAACAAAACGTGACCCTTTCCAGTATCGCACAATGTTACGTGGAAAAACTCAATTCGTGGTTTATTTAATAAAATCACTACATTTTCATGTCTACTAGGAAGAATGTAGTTTTAATCAAGCGTCACCATCTTCTAACTTAAATATAAAATATCAGCTGCTTTGCAAAATGTATTTTATATAAACTTTAAACTTCTCATAACTACACGTTAAAACATTAGATTTAGATTTTATTTTGTAGACAAGCACAAAGTCATTTGCCCATTCTTTACAAAACACCTCGTTTATTCTCCTTTGGTGAATGTCTGCAAATATATTTCTCTAAACTCTTGCCACAGATTTAGATCTAGGCTTTGACTGGGCCATTCGGATGTCAAGTATTTGCAGTATGTGTGCCCGTATCTGGGAGGTTAATTCTGTATTCCGGGCTGCCATTACAGCACTGAAGACCAAAGAACACTCCAAGCAAATCAGAGAAAAAGTTATAGAGAACTAAAAGTCAGTGGACACGTGGAGCTGTCTTCTGTGTCCCTTTAATTTCGATTTTACTCGTCTATTCCGCACGTCTTTGTGCTGCTCTGTCTTCTAAACTCATTCTGAAATGAACCAAAGGACAATGTGAACAAGTTCAATCAAGAGCAACACAGAAATAAGTCACTGTGGTTGATTAGAGATTTATCCCGTCCCGTGATTTATTTCACGTCCAGAAACTACTCAGTTTTATTCAGGTCAGTCTGGTAAAATCCGTCTTAATTTGAACTGTTGATCCTAAAGAAACAGAAACTTTCTGAAAGGGTTTTTGGCAACAAAAAAACTTTTCACCTCAGCAGAGATGAGATAGACTGAAACATTTACATAAGCATTAAAGCAACAAATGATTTGATAATGAGTGTAGAATCTGCCTGATGTTTCCTTTAACACAACCTGAAGATCATTGAGAAAAATAAAACAGTTGGCAGGAGAATGAAAATGAACCTGAAGTCTTTGTGTGTTTGGTGTTTATTGTATGTAAATAATTTTGTGTATTAAATTGTGTTTTGTGGATGTTGGTGTGTACAAAACTCTTACCTGCAAGTCAGAAAGAACATCGACTTTTAATGAACTTTTAATGTTTTATAAATCAATACCCTCATCTAGTTTTGAGTGTGATGAACTGAGAATATGTAAATCCCTGCATATGCTCCTTGGATACAATTAAAAAAAAAAAAAAAAACATTTTTCTGACCAAATCTCGATATTGAAGTGATTTTCAGAGCAGCTGCTGCTGAATCTTCATTTACTGCAGACAGGAAGTTAATGCCAGTGGATCAGCGGTCTGCCTCACGCAGGGATCCTGAGGGTGTGTTTACATCCGCTGAAAAATCACTCCTTTCATCTCCACAAATCACTTCACCGCTGCCATTTTACTCGGATTCTGTCCTCGTGTGTCTCGGCTAACAGAAACATATTTGTTGCTTTTAGAATAATGTGGTTTTAGATGTCTTCGGAGGCGAAATTCGAAGAAAACTCCCAGCGAGAGGCACAACGAAGGCGAGAATCTGGCCGCTTTAAAGGCTCCTGGAACAAAGGAAAAACATGATGGGTGTCAAACGTGAGCTCAGTCTGAAGAATGGAGACTTTTATATCTCCTTTAGTAACTTTGGTCTTGTAAGATGTTTGTTTTCGGAGTATTTTGAGACTAAATGTTGGCGGAGAAAACACAAAGTGGAGCCGCTGTTCGAGGCGGCAGCAGAGCAGCGGACCGAGTTGTCTCTTCACGGTTCTCATGTGTGTTATAAGTCCCGCCTCCCGCTCTGAGCTCGGTACGTTCAGAGGAACAACCCAGTCCGACAGACATGGCAGAGGAAGCTCCAGCAGCCGCGCCGGCCAAGGCTCCGGCCAAAGCCCCGAAGAAGAAGTCCGCTCCCCGGCCCAAGAAGGACGGACCCAGCCTCCCGAAACTCATCGTGGACGCCGTGGCCGAGTCCAAGGAGCGCAAGGGGATGTCCCTGGCGGCCCTCAAGAAGGTGCTGGCCGGGAAAGGAGTGGACGTGAGCAAGGCCAACAAGCGCATCAACACCGCGGTCACCAAGCTGGTCACCAAAGGGACCCTGAGCCAGACTAAGGGCACGGGGGCCTCCGGCTCCTTCAAGCTCGCCAAGAAGGAGCCCAAAGCCGCTAAACCGGCCAAGAAGGTGGTGAAGAAGAAGGCTCCCGTCAAGGCCAAGAAGCCCGCCGCCAAGAAGAGCGCAGCGGCCAAGAAACCCGCCGCAAAGAAACCCGCAGCGGCAGCCAAGAAGTCCCCGAAGAAGGCTCCGGCCAAGAAAGCGGCCAAGAAGCCCGCCAAGAGCCCCAAGAAGGCCGCGCCCAAGAAGCCCAAGGCCGCCGCCGTCAAGAAGCCCAAGGCCGCAGCCAAGAAAAGTCCAGCAAAGAAACCTGCAGCCAAGAAGGCCGCAGCCAAGAAGGCCAAGAAGTAAACAGCTGCTTCAGCCCCGCATTTCACTGACCAAAGGCTCTTTTAAGAGCCAACACACATTCTACTGAAGAGCTCTTCCTTTTCTTTTCTTTTCTTTTCTTTGCCCCGTATTTTACTTCATACACTTCCACTTGGAAAAATTACATTTTGCACCATCTGAGAGTTAATGAGTTAATGTGTTCTACCACTGTATGTGGAAGAACACATCAACTTTCACACTTATTCTTCTCATGTAATATCAGTGAGTCTTTAGTCATTGCTTATTACTTCACTGTCTGCACAAATTATTACAGACAGGAAAGCCACAAAAAGGCTCACACAGCACTCGGTTCCTTTCACAATGAATCGGCAAAGTCACTTGGCTCGCTCACAACTGACACTGCTGAATTCAAGTTTTTAAACACCCATATAATGCGTAACATTGCTTCTATGCAAGTAATAAAAGTCAGACAACAACCAGGAAAAGCAATCAAATATTCAAACATCAAATGGAACAAAACTGTCATATTCAATTCTAAAAGGAGTAGAAATCAGGCCAACACTTAATAAATCCTTCTGAAATCAATTAGCAAAAATGATTGGATGTTGATCATTCACAACTTAAATGGAGTGAAAATTGTTTCAGAAATCTCTCATGTTCCTCGGCTGCACAACAGCATGAATACAAACAGATGAACTACATTTATTTTTATGTTTATTCCTTTCAGAGACTGTCGAGGGGAGCTTGATTCACACAACTTTGTTTCATCAAACTTAAATTATTGCTTCAAAAAGAACGTTCTTCTCGATCTGTCATAGTCTTGTAGGAGGAGCTGCTGACGTCGGCTCCTCATAGGTCCGCAGCTCACACATAAAGCCCGACACTCCGCGGCTCGGGCTCACATTCATCTTTGTGTTTGCACAGAAGAACAAGACAAAATGAGCGGCAGAGGAAAGGGAGGCAAAGGACTCGGGAAAGGAGGCGCCAAGCGTCACCGTAAGGTTCTCCGTGATAACATCCAGGGAATCACCAAGCCCGCGATCCGCCGTCTGGCTCGCCGCGGGGGAGTCAAGCGTATCTCCGGTCTCATCTACGAGGAGACCCGCGGTGTGCTCAAGGTCTTCCTGGAGAACGTCATCCGTGACGCCGTAACCTACACCGAGCACGCCAAGAGGAAGACCGTCACAGCCATGGACGTGGTGTACGCTCTCAAGAGGCAGGGCCGCACTCTGTACGGCTTCGGAGGTTAAACGGTGAACTCCGCTTACTGAACCAAAGGCCCTTTTCAGGGCCGCCCACTTATCGGTTAATGAGCTGCTATTCCTGTAAAGTCTTATCGGTAGAAACTGATGAGAAACCTTGAGCCTTCAAGCGTTTGCCGATGGTTTATATTTTATTTATTCTTTACACCGTGTCTTACTTGCCCGAGTTGTTTACTCTGAACACAACTCCGGCAGCAGAGGACATTCCTCTGCTTCCGTTATTTGCATTCACTCTAAAATATTTTATAAATAAGTTTTCTTTATTCGGAATTGACATCAAAATACAATTGTATTACTACAAGACATTTTTTCGCTGCCAGAAGTTCTATTATTCATGGATAATACCCTTTAACTGTCTTTCAAGACTGCTCAGTTCCACATGTTGACCAAAATTACTTAAAAGCCACGACAGGGACTAAAAAGCCAATCTGTGATTCCTGAACAAGTGGAAACATTATTTCTGCCTGACGGTCATTGCCATCTAGTGGTATGTTTGTGTTCTCCCCCCCAGTCTTGCACAGCAGAAACAAAATTAAAATTCTGCATGGAGCTAAATATAACAGATCAGAGCCAACTGGACATCTGCTAAAAATATATTTTTTTAAAAGAATAAGGGTTATTGCTATTTGTTCTCAAGCTGAGTTTTGTTCCATGGAGTCTGGGCTATTTGAACCACTTACCACTAGAAGTTGCCTCCCAGCAGGACTGTTGGTGTCATCAGCAATAGTGACAGTGTTTAAGGGGATCACTCACATCCCTACTGTTAATTGTAAGTCATGTGGATGCGTTTCTTCTGACGCACTCCAATAGGGACTTTAGGCCCTACTAATATTGTTAGCCTCCCAGAGGGTGTTAAAGATAAGATAGTTGGCTCAGTATCAGCTACAGCTCAGTTCTGTTGTACCGCTGTCAGATCTTTTATCAAAGTTGGATTTATCAGTTTTGAACGACCCAGAACAAGAGAGAGTTAGATCTTTGAAGAAATATGTGGGAGTGTTCTCTGCCCATGACAGTGATCTAGGTTGCACAGATCTGATAGTTCATGAAATACCTCTGCTACATGATCCAGCAGTATGTCAGAGGTTTAGGTGGATTCCTCCCTCAGAGTATGAGGCTGTACAGGTCCACATTCGGCTTCTGTTGGATAGCCAGCAGATTCAGCCCTGGCTCGACTCTGGAGGAACAACATTTCACTCTGGATGTGAAATCAGAAATGAGAAATAAAACAATGTGAATCTTTTGCAAACCAAACTGAAACATCATTAATTAACATCTGTTGACTTATTTTAACAAGTTTTGTTCATCAGTCAAAACTTAAAAACAAAGTTAAATAATCTCAAAGTCTGAAATAAGAAAATAATTCATTTCTAGGGTAAAATGTTTTTGAGATTTTATTCTGACATTAAACGTAGTTTTAAAATAAAATATATTAAAATAAAATTAAACTACAGATTAAAATATCAATAAAAAATTTTATTGGATAGAGAAAAACCTCAGGTTCTTCACTTTAGTGACTGAACTCTCCAGGATCTCAAGCAGAAGCTTCATATCAGAGCCTCCCAGTCCTTCGAACCAACTTATGACTTATTTCCAGTTCAGTCTCATCAGGGTTGGACTTCAGAGCTGAGGCCAAAACTTCACATTCAGCCTGATGGAGCGTAGCATCACCAAGTCTGTGATTAGAGAAGAAATAGTCAGTTCTAATTAAATCAATCTGGATCATAAACAGACTGAAATATGATAACAGCGATGTCTTCATCTGATGAACATCTGCTCTTCAGACTTTCTACAAATGGAGAGAAAATTTAACACAATGTACATTAAAGTTAAATGGGGAAAAAAATCCAAAATAATAAGCGATTCTGGGATTCACAGCTCAAGTTTAGGCCTGTGGAAGAAATTTTCTTGGAAAAGCATGGAGCACGTTTTGGTTACCTCCATCATCAAGAGTAAGGAACGGTCATCGTTTCTGCAGTTTAGTAGAAAGATTAGGAGTCAAGATAACATAGTATTGGAGGATATCTAAAAATTAGCCATTACTCTGTAAAAGTTTTAAAGTAGCCAGTTTGTGTTGTTTCCTTGCCCTCAAGATTCGTTCTTCGTGTAAAAATACCTCTTTACTGTGATCAACTGTACAGGGACCAGGGTGGTTTTACAGGAACAACATAGTGTGTCTGCAGCCTGGCCTTCAGCTCCACGTCTCAAACTCTGGTTACATAAAGCATAAATGAAACAATCACCTTCTGGTTAGTGGAGCTTCAAGATATTTGTCATGAATTGAGCTTTATTATTTTCCTGAAACAAAAACTGGGAAATAAAGTAGTTAATAGATGTAGTAACTGTGACCACCATGAGGTTTCATCAGCCAGTAACTGAAGCAAAGCTGCTACTGAAATACGTTACTGCAGCAAGAAGCAGGTTGAGACAATAAATTAAAATAAAGGTCTGAGCTTAGATCACATTTCAGACAGACGTGATAAGATCAGTGGTAACTGCAGATGGAGCCTGACCATGTAACAAGTCAGAGTTGCTTATTACACGGGACGCCTCCGGCAGCTTGAATACTTTTCCCTCAATTGTCAGATGCATCATGGGAGATGGAGTCTTAACATCAATATTTTTCTCCTTTTGTTTCTTAAGATAAAATCTGAGTAAAACAAGAAATAATTTAACGTCCATACTGTGGACAAGGACTGCAATAATCACACAGAACGAATGCAGAGTTAGTTCATACTTTACTGATAAACAAGCACAGAATGAAACCATTAAATACATTTTAGGACTAACGGTTGTTTCAGTAATGGATTATGCTGATGATTAATTGGTAATTGGATGAGAAATTTATACATTCTGCTTATTTTTTCAGTTAGCCACTTAAGAATAACATTAAGAACTTTAGAAACAATAAAAATACAAATAAGATATCTGATTCCTGTTTTAAATGAGAAAGTGTTTTATTGCCTGCATTGCAAAAAAAAAACCCAAAAAAACACTCCTTTACTGAACGCTTGACTGTTTGTAGCAAAGGATGAAATCTGAAATCTTCAAATATCAACATGTGAACAGCTGAGACATTTCTGCTGAACTGAACTTCAATACAGTGTGAGGCTGATCTTGTGATTCACTTTATATGAACCAGTGAAAAACTAGTGAGGATACAGTGCTCAATAAGTGTCATCACTTTCATCAAATCTTTGAATAATTGATTAATACAATTGTTTCAGCTCTAATCTATAATGTTATATCCCATAACTTAACAGAAACCTATAAACTGAATTAGCATGATTTTTTTTTGGCATCAGTTTCTAACTTTCAGTCTGCAGTTTACAACAGTAAATACAGCAAACTGCTGGGAAAACCTCCTGAAAATAAATGTAATGATGCAACCAGATGGACTGGAGGAATAATTAGGATATAAAGGCGCATGACATTGTAAACAAAAACCATCAGTTTTTCTGTATTTTGAAGTGAAGCTTTCGTCTTTCCAGATAGATCTAATATTTATTTTTTCATATTTATAATGTGAAAGACATAAATGTGATCAATTTAACAGAAGTCAGAAACCAGCAACAGCTCTGTGGTAACAGAAAAAAACATTACATTTTATTCTGTAAAAACCTTCCCAGAAATATTAACTGTGGGTCATTCTGAAGATCAGTCTGGAAAAAACAAACAAAAAAACTACCTTGTGCCGGTAATACGATACATTTTAACAACATTGTTGCAACTTGTCTTCCGTTCTTTTTGTCTTTAAACTGCAACAGCGAAGTTGTCTTATCAAAATAAAAGCATCAAATCAGAAACTGGAAGTCAACCATATATCCTACAAAATAAAACGAAGTAAAGGAAATATATTCCTTTTGGGGTTATTTACAATAGTAATGGATAAATATCACATCAATTTGGAACATCGCCTGTAACATGACTGGAGGAAACTTGAAACATTACATCTCAACCATCGGATATTTTAAAGATATAGCTCCTACAACGGAAATAAATTCAGGGTTTGTTAACAAATGTAGTCATTTTCACAGTTAGTTTCTAAAAAAAAGGTTTGTTGAGAGAAGTATTACATGCAATTAAATATACAGACTGTAATATAACTAGTTATTTGATGTTCACTAACGAAATTTTTTTGAACGGCTCTTCCGGTGTCCTAAAACACCTGAACGAGTCTTAGAGCCTCTCTTTGATTTTTAAAAATTGTTTTCGAGCTTACAATCTCTTATTCCGTTCAATTTAAATTGTGTTTATTTAATCCGCAAATAGATACAAGCGACGAAAGGGCTGAACGTATGAGGACACACAGCGCCTCCTCATTGCTCAGTTTGTTTTCGTCTTGTGTCATGGCGGCACTGTGAGCTGCCGTGACGCAGGTTTCACGCAGCGGCAGAGAGGATGGCGCCCTGCTCTCTCTTCTTCCTCTTTGGTTAATGTTCATAGCGGCAATTGTATGCTTTAGTTACAATTGTCCAAAAAAAATTTATAGTTTCTGTGAAACTGAAAAACTTTTTTCTTCCCCCATGTACCTTTTATTTTGGTTTTATATTACAAATACACTAAAACAATACATGGGTATAGGACATTTTTAACTTTTGAAAATATATAATTTTTCCTGTAAAAGTGTTAGGTAAATTGTATTAGCAACTATTTGTTATACTGTTTTATATGTTCTTAGTTTATGTACTCTTATTTGGTTTAGTCATATCTTTTAAGGAATGTTTCTGTATTGTTAATCATTCTGGCTTGCTTTCTCAGAAGGCCTCTCTGAAGAAGAGCAGTGACATCAACTCTTCACAGAACCCCTGCTTTGACCTCTTAGATAGCTATAAAACCATCGCCATCGCCGTGAAGATGTACAACTTGTCCTGCTTGATCCTGGGTCAGGAACTGGATAAGCTAGTGTTAGATTGATTGTGTTGTTAGTTAGTGATAATCTTGGCGCTGTGACTGTGTGATGAAGTGTTTTCCCCCTCCCTTTAGAGTTACAGCGTTCTGTGATTAGGGATCCTAAAGACAATAAAAAGAGAGGACCATGCAAATGTGCTTCAGAGCAGCAAGAGATTTGTAACTGAAAGCACATCTCTGTCTGTTCTCCTCGGGAGTATTCAGAATCTAACTTTCTCTTGTCTTTCCTGTGTTATTTGCTGTGTTTAATAGGTGTCAACTCTGACAAAAAGCATACTGCTATTTACTTAATGCAGATTGTAGCAGCCGTAATTGTGTGGTGTCCCTTTAAGACAGCACAAGTTTTTGCTGGTGATGTCACAAATATGCGCCTATGCTTCTCTGTAGAGCGTATGGTTAGATAAACGTGCTGGAGATCGACGCATGGACTGAGACGGACATGTATATTTTATCTCCCCAACTATAGTAACGTTACGGGTTGTTTGGACTTCGCTTATTTTCATTTTTGATAATACAGCAGACGTTCAACCGGGCTTTGTGATGTTAATGTAGAGTCTGTTTATTAAGAGGATAAACTGGCATTCACAGTACCAGTGTGTTTCAGTTTGACTGTCACGATGAGTCTGCCGCTTCCTCTCCACCACCCAATACAACTGAAGCTTTACAAGATGATTCAAATTTGTGAACTTCACCCACTACAATTAAAGCAAAAAAAAAAAAAAAAAAAAAAACTGGCTTAATCCTAAAAATCTAAAAATACAAAGTATATTTTCATAATGGGGTCATTTGAACTGCTCTTTGAAATGGAGAGATACTGAAGATTCAAGTTCCCTTACAAGAAAATCAGTCTCATTAAATACAGTCACTAAATACAGCCTTAAGTTAAGGGTTTGTACGCTTAGGGTTTGCACACCGACCACCATATGGATATTAAAGATTAGACCAAAGCCCTTCAGATGTAGTGAGTGGCTCTTAAAAGAGCCGTTGGGTTTGTGTGTAAACAGCAGAGCCGTTTACTTGGAGCTGGTGTACTTGGTAACAGCCTTGGTTCCCTCGGACACGGCGTGCTTGGCCAGCTCACCGGGCAGCAGGAGGCGCACAGCGGTCTGGATCTCCCTGGAGGTGATGGTGGAGCGCTTGTTGTAGTGAGCCAGACGGGAGGCCTCGGAGGCGATGCGCTCAAAGATGTCGTTGACGAAGGAGTTCATGATGCTCATGGCCTTGGAGGAGATCCCGGTGTCGGGGTGAACCTGCTTGAGCACCTTGTAGACGTAGATGGCGTAGCTCTCCTTCCTGGTCCTTCTCTTCTTCTTGCCTCCTTTGCCGGCGGTCTTGGTGACCGCTTTCTTGGAGCCCTTCTTGGGCGCAGACTTTGCGGGTTCGGGCATATTGTCTCTGGAAACTTACAGCGACGAATGTGTTGCTGAACAGGAACCGCTGATGTTATACATGCTGTATGGAAATTGAGCTGTTGCATTTCCTGGCTGTGATTGGATGGCTCAGTAAATCAGGAGGTATTTGAATTGAAGCCACGTGGTTTTTCAAATGTTGCGCGCAGTCGAGACAAAGGGCGGGAATCGCCAACGTTCTCCTTAAAAGTGAAACCATAAAAGCAGACACTTCATCACTGCTTTTTATGTTATTTATTGCTTATTCTGTCCACATTTGTTGAACCACAGAAACTTTTTCCAAGGTTTCTTTAGAGACAAATACTGTCAAAATAGTGTATTTCTCATAGATGAAAAGAAATGCTTTTACCCTTCACTTTTACAAAATAACCATTTAATAAATTCTCATTAAAAACCACAGAGCAAAAACCACTAAAAACTCATTTGACAATAAAACATCCAGATCATTTTTTGTTGTTTTTTTTGCTTAGAAACAGTGAGTAACCTTTCAAATTCACTTAATCTTTTCAAATTTAAAACAGAACAAAATGCCTGGCCTACAAAAAGAAAGACTTAACCCTGGATAAAAAATGAAAAGGGTGAGAAAAAAAAAAGAATATAACAGAAGTCAGTTTTTCATTGTCATACTTTACATATGATTAATTCTTTCAAATATATTTCTTTAGGGTTCTTCCATAATAAAACTGAAAAATAAAAATTCCAGAAGAAATTAATTTCCCAATAACTTGTAACAACTAGGCTGTTTTTCTAAGACTCACACATAAACAGTTTTTCCTCTACAGTTTCAAGAGAAGCATACATTCAAGTTCACATAAACCCCACTTTCGATATCTTAGCCCAAGTAACTCCCCGTGAATTTACTTGTCATCTACTGATGAAACAATGAGTTCATGTGTTGCCAGTTTAACCCCTCAAAACTTCCGTAAGAATATGTGGAAGCAAAACACTTTACACAGTGTGAACAAGCTATTTTAATTTCTTATGTTTTGTTATGCAGGTTGAGACGGAAGTAAACTTCATTTCTTTAGATTTTCTAGATTACTTTTACACATGTTGTATCACAGAAATTCAGCTCATTAACCGATAAGTGGGCGGCCCTGAAAAGGGCCTTTGGTTCAGTAAGCGGAGTTCACCGTTTAACCTCCGAAGCCGTACAGAGTGCGGCCCTGCCTCTTGAGAGCGTACACCACGTCCATGGCTGTGACGGTCTTCCTCTTGGCGTGCTCGGTGTAGGTTACGGCGTCACGGATGACGTTCTCCAGGAAGACCTTGAGCACACCGCGGGTCTCCTCGTAGATGAGACCGGAGATACGCTTGACTCCCCCGCGGCGAGCCAGACGGCGGATCGCGGGCTTGGTGATTCCCTGGATGTTATCACGGAGAACCTTACGGTGACGCTTGGCGCCTCCTTTCCCGAGTCCTTTGCCTCCCTTTCCTCTGCCGCTCATTTTGTCTTGTTCTTCTGTGCAAACACAAAGATGAATGTGAGCCCGAGCCGCGGAGTGTCGGGCTTTATGTGTGAGCTGCGGACCTATGAGGAGCCGACGTCAGCAGCTCCTCCTACAAGACTATGACAGATCGAGAAGAACGTTCTTTTTGAAGCAATAATTTAAGTTTGATGAAACAAAGTTGTGTGAATCAAGCTCCCCTCGACAGTCTCTGAAAGGAATAAACATAAAAATAAATGTAGTTCATCTGTTTGTATTCATGCTGTTGTGCAGCCGAGGAACATGAGAGATTTCTGAAACAATTTTCACTCCATTTAAGTTGTGAATGATCAACATCCAATCATTTTTGCTAATTGATTTCAGAAGGATTTATTAAGTGTTGGCCTGATTTCTACTCCTTTTAGAATTGAATATGACAGTTTTGTTCCATTTGATGTTTGAATATTTGATTGCTTTTCCTGGTTGTTGTCTGACTTTTATTACTTGCATAGAAGCAATGTTACGCATTATATGGGTGTTTAAAAACTTGAATTCAGCAGTGTCAGTTGTGAGCGAGCCAAGTGACTTTGCCGATTCATTGTGAAAGGAACCGAGTGCTGTGTGAGCCTTTTTGTGGCTTTCCTGTCTGTAATAATTTGTGCAGACAGTGAAGTAATAAGCAATGACTAAAGACTCACTGATATTACATGAGAAGAATAAGTGTGAAAGTTGATGTGTTCTTCCACATACAGTGGTAGAACACATTAACTCATTAACTCTCAGATGGTGCAAAATGTAATTTTTCCAAGTGGAAGTGTATGAAGTAAAATACGGGGCAAAGAAAAGAAAAGAAAAGAAAAGGAAGAGCTCTTCAGTAGAATGTGTGTTGGCTCTTAAAAGAGCCTTTGGTCAGTGAAATGCGGGGCTGAAGCAGCTGTTTACTTCTTGGCCTTCTTGGCTGCGGCCTTCTTGGCTGCAGGTTTCTTTGCTGGACTTTTCTTGGCTGCGGCCTTGGGCTTCTTGACGGCGGCGGCCTTGGGCTTCTTGGGCGCGGCCTTCTTGGGGCTCTTGGCGGGCTTCTTGGCCGCTTTCTTGGCCGGAGCCTTCTTCGGGGACTTCTTGGCTGCCGCTGCGGGTTTCTTTGCGGCGGGTTTCTTGGCCGCTGCGCTCTTCTTGGCGGCGGGCTTCTTGGCCTTGACGGGAGCCTTCTTCTTCACCACCTTCTTGGCCGGTTTAGCGGCTTTGGGCTCCTTCTTGGCGAGCTTGAAGGAGCCGGAGGCCCCCGTGCCCTTAGTCTGGCTCAGGGTCCCTTTGGTGACCAGCTTGGTGACCGCGGTGTTGATGCGCTTGTTGGCCTTGCTCACGTCCACTCCTTTCCCGGCCAGCACCTTCTTGAGGGCCGCCAGGGACATCCCCTTGCGCTCCTTGGACTCGGCCACGGCGTCCACGATGAGTTTCGGGAGGCTGGGTCCGTCCTTCTTGGGCCGGGGAGCGGACTTCTTCTTCGGGGCTTTGGCCGGAGCCTTGGCCGGCGCGGCTGCTGGAGCTTCCTCTGCCATGTCTGTCGGACTGGGTTGTTCCTCTGAACGTACCGAGCTCAGAGCGGGAGGCGGGACTTATAACACACATGAGAACCGTGAAGAGACAACTCGGTCCGCTGCTCTGCTGCCGCCTCGAACAGCGGCTCCACTTTGTGTTTTCTCCGCCAACATTTAGTCTCAAAATACTCCGAAAACAAACATCTTACAAGACCAAAGTTACTAAAGGAGATATAAAAGTCTCCATTCTTCAGACTGAGCTCACGTTTGACACCCATCATGTTTTTCCTTTGTTCCAGGAGCCTTTAAAGCGGCCAGATTCTCGCCTTCGTTGTGCCTCTCGCTGGGAGTTTTCTTCGAATTTCGCCTCCGAAGACATCTAAAACCACATTATTCTAAAAGCAACAAATATGTTTCTGTTAGCCGAGACACACGAGGACAGAATCCGAGTAAAATGGCAGCGGTGAAGTGATTTGTGGAGATGAAAGGAGTGATTTTTCAGCGGATGTAAACACACCCTCAGGATCCCTGCGTGAGGCAGACCGCTGATCCACTGGCATTAACTTCCTGTCTGCAGTAAATGAAGATTCAGCAGCAGCTGCTCTGAAAATCACTTCAATATCGAGATTTGGTCAGAAAAATGTTTTTTTTTTTTTTTTTAATTGTATCCAAGGAGCATATGCAGGGATTTACATATTCTCAGTTCATCACACTCAAAACTAGATGAGGGTATTGATTTATAAAACATTAAAAGTTCATTAAAAGTCGATGTTCTTTCTGACTTGCAGGTAAGAGTTTTGTACACACCAACATCCACAAAACACAATTTAATACACAAAATTATTTACATACAATAAACACCAAACACACAAAGACTTCAGGTTCATTTTCATTCTCCTGCCAACTGTTTTATTTTTCTCAATGATCTTCAGGTTGTGTTAAAGGAAACATCAGGCAGATTCTACACTCATTATCAAATCATTTGTTGCTTTAATGCTTATGTAAATGTTTCAGTCTATCTCATCTCTGCTGAGGTGAAAAGTTTTTTTGTTGCCAAAAACCCTTTCAGAAAGTTTCTGTTTCTTTAGGATCAACAGTTCAAATTAAGACGGATTTTACCAGACTGACCTGAATAAAACTGAGTAGTTTCTGGACGTGAAATAAATCACGGGACGGGATAAATCTCTAATCAACCACAGTGACTTATTTCTGTGTTGCTCTTGATTGAACTTGTTCACATTGTCCTTTGGTTCATTTCAGAATGAGTTTAGAAGACAGAGCAGCACAAAGACGTGCGGAATAGACGAGTAAAATCGAAATTAAAGGGACACAGAAGACAGCTCCACGTGTCCACTGACTTTTAGTTCTCTATAACTTTTTCTCTGATTTGCTTGGAGTGTTCTTTGGTCTTCAGTGCTGTAATGGCAGCCCGGAATACAGAATTAACCTCCCAGATACGGGCACACATACTGCAAATACTTGACATCCGAATGGCCCAGTCAAAGCCTAGATCTAAATCTGTGGCAAGAGTTTAGAGAAATATATTTGCAGACATTCACCAAAGGAGAATAAACGAGGTGTTTTGTAAAGAATGGGCAAATGACTTTGTGCTTGTCTACAAAATAAAATCTAAATCTAATGTTTTAACGTGTAGTTATGAGAAGTTTAAAGTTTATATAAAATACATTTTGCAAAGCAGCTGATATTTTATATTTAAGTTAGAAGATGGTGACGCTTGATTAAAACTACATTCTTCCTAGTAGACATGAAAATGTAGTGATTTTATTAAATAAACCACGAATTGAGTTTTTCCACGTAACATTGTGCGATACTGGAAAGGGTCACGTTTTGTTGTCCAAATAAAATCTTATAGCCACAAATTAAAACACGTTTCACCTGGCCGTGAAGAGTGACTGAGGTTTTAAAAGCTTTGCATAAAAAGTGTCATTGATTCCAGGACTAAGATGAGCAAGTTTATGAAATGAGCAATTAAACATTGAAATAGTGAAGAATATGAGGAAAGTGTTGGTGTGTTTGGTTGGAAGCGGAGCTCTCATGATGTAATGAGTGTGTGGCTCTTAAAAGAGCCGTTGTGTTTGTTGCCGAGCAGCAGCAGCAGCAGCAGGTTTACTTGGTCTTGGCGGCCTTCTCGGTCTTCTTGGGCAGCAGCACCGCCTGGATGTTGGGCAGCACTCCACCCTGAGCGATGGTGACTCCACCCAGCAGCTTGTTGAGCTCCTCGTCGTTGCGGACGGCCAGCTGCAGGTGACGGGGGATGATGCGGGTCTTCTTGTTGTCGCGGGCGGCGTTCCCAGCCAGCTCCAGGATCTCAGCGGTCAGATACTCGAGCACAGCGGCCAGGTAGACGGGGGCTCCGGCACCGACCCGCTCCGCGTAGTTGCCTTTGCGCAGCAGCCTGTGAACACGGCCCACTGGGAACTGGAGTCCGGCTCTAGAGGAGCGGGTCTTGGCCTTAGCTCTGGCTTTTCCTCCGGTCTTTCCGCGGCCACTCATTTTTTCTTATCGTTTGTTCCTGGAGATGAGACTCAAGAAATGAGAAGCAGCGGCTGAAAGCTGCTTTATATGTCCGCGGAGAGGAGCGGGACGATGTTGGCGACCAACCAGAAAAGCTTCCAGCAGAGCGGGACGGAGAGGCGGACTTTTTAAAACGCGGCTTCCTCCAATGAGCGGCGGACATTAAGCCGGGAGGAGACGCCTCTGGGCGGCGCCGAGCTCCAGGAGGAGCCGCTAACCAACCAGGATCCGGAGCGGAGCCGCAGCGTCACAGAGTGACGCCCAGAGCCTCGGCTTAAGAGCAGCGGAGCCTCGGCGGTTTGCATCATTTCTCCTCTCCTCTCCTGATCAGAGAACAGAAGCATGGCCAGAACCAAGCAGACCGCCCGTAAATCCACCGGAGGCAAAGCCCCCAGGAAGCAGCTGGCCACCAAGGCGGCCAGGAAGAGCGCTCCGGCTACCGGCGGCGTGAAGAAGCCTCACCGTTACAGGCCCGGTACCGTGGCTCTGAGAGAGATCCGTCGCTACCAGAAGTCGACGGAGCTGCTGATCCGCAAGCTGCCCTTCCAGCGTCTGGTCCGAGAGATCGCTCAGGACTTCAAGACCGACCTGCGCTTCCAGAGCTCCGCCGTCATGGCTCTGCAGGAGGCCAGCGAGGCCTACCTGGTGGGTCTGTTCGAGGACACCAACCTGTGCGCCATCCACGCCAAGAGGGTCACCATCATGCCCAAAGACATCCAGCTGGCCCGCCGCATCCGCGGAGAGAGAGCTTAGAGGCTGCAGCTCCAACTAACACACAACGGCTCTTTTAAGAGCCACACACACCTTCATTAAGAGCTCTTCCTGTTGCGTTTTAGACTAAAGAATTTTTTGTTTGTACAAATCTAAAAATTATTTATTCATAAGCAGTTTTATCCCATACCATCACCACTGCCCATCAAAACAGAATATCCGTAACTTCATTTGTGAATCTTATTTGTCCTGTAGATTTAATTTTTTTGGCCTTCTCAGTTTAAGGTCTTCAGTTTATTTTTGGGCCCCTCTTCATATTAAGCACAGCATGTTCCCAAAACAAAATGCATTTTACAATTATTGGTTTATCAAAATACTAACTCCAAACAAGTGGATTAATACAGTCATGAATAGGTTTATTTTGCATACAATGCAGAAATGAACAAGGCTCAAATGTTAACAGAGAATCCATTTTAGATTCATGTTCCTGCAATGTCCATTTCTAGGACATTTTAGTTAAATCCAACTGTAAAGACAGGGGCACATTTTGTAGACCAGGTAAAACTAGTAGGCAATCTGTAAAAACAATATTAAGCTCTAGTACCAACATTAGGAATTAAGGCTCTTCAGATGTAGTGAGTGGCTCTTAAAAGAGCCGTTGGGTTTGTGTGTAAACAGCAGAGCCGTTTACTTGGAGCTGGTGTACTTGGTAACAGCCTTGGTTCCCTCGGACACGGCGTGCTTGGCCAGCTCACCGGGCAGCAGGAGGCGCACAGCGGTCTGGATCTCCCTGGAGGTGATGGTGGAGCGCTTGTTGTAGTGAGCCAGACGGGAGGCCTCGGAGGCGATGCGCTCAAAGATGTCGTTGACGAAGGAGTTCATGATGCTCATGGCCTTGGAGGAGATCCCGGTGTCGGGGTGGACTTGCTTGAGCACCTTGTAGACGTAGATGGCGTAGCTCTCCTTCCTGGTCCTTCTCTTCTTCTTGCCTCCTTTGCCGGCGGTCTTGGTGACCGCTTTCTTGGAGCCCTTCTTGGGCGCAGACTTTGCGGGTTCGGGCATGTTGTCTCTGGAAACTTGCAGCGACGAATGAGTTGCTGAAGAGGAACCGCTGATGTTATACATGCTGTATGGAAATTGAGCCATACCGTCCCGTGGCTGTGATTGGATGAGGCGTTTGAAGCGAAACTACGTGGTTTTTCAAACGTCGCGCGAAGTCGGATAATAGAAGGAGACAGAACGACGGGAACCTGAACAGAAATATAACTTTACAAGGAAACTCCCAGTTCAGCAGAAGTTACATCTGATTTAGTTCATCTACCTGTCACAAAATCATTTCTCGCTTCTTATGTTTATTATTATTATTATTATTATTATTATTATTATTATTATTATTATTATTATTATTATTATTATTATTATTATTATTATCTGCATCTGGAATGCAATTTATTCTTACTACTATAACTGAGATGACATCTTGTAAGGATTCAGTATTTCTTCGTAGTGGTTATTAGAACTTCCACTACTTCCTGACAGTTGAGTGTATTTGTGTATGTGTGTGTGTGGGGTGGGGGGGGGGCAAATCAAGCTCCTCTGTCTCCTCCTAGTGGTGCTACCGCGATTTGCAGAAATACGCTGCTGCCAGTCAGAAACAACCAAGTAGAGCCAGGAGAAAAACCAGACAGAGAACTTTGTTTTCCTGATTTTTTTTTCTCTCGGAGTAAAAGTTAAATTAAATGTTTGTTCAGAAACCAAATATTTGGGTCACTACATCACAGAGCAGCTCTGTGATGACGATGATGATGATGATGATGATGATGATGATGATATTCTGGAGAGGAAATTTCATATGTGCACATGAGGTAAAAATAACTGTTCAAATCTTATTGTACATCCCTGTACGGAGCCTGTTTGTGGAGCACATAAAAAAAAAGCTACTATACAGAAGCGTAAGGTCACTGCCTTCGACTCTCAGTAGTAATTTACGGCTCCCTTTAAGGACGTACTCAAAATGATTCTGGCTAAATGAATCTGACGGAACATCTCAAGGCTGCTGCTTCTCACGTATCAAACATGAAAGTCTTTGCAGTGCGAGTGCAGCTTTTATCAAGATAGTTGGTCGGGACACGTTTTACAAATGTGGACGTGATCAAATATGATAGTTGAGATAAAATTCAGAAAAAAACAACAACAAAAAACAGAGACCTGTGTGTCGCAAGTGAAATTAATCTGTACATTCGCCGGTTCCCGTAAAAAGACGGCTGAGGGGAAGAGGAGAGCAGATATATTACTGATTTCTTCCGAAGACAAACACATGTGATCAAGGAGCAGACGGAGACATCGCAGCCGGACTCAACATGGGTGACCTGTTGGTGCTGCTGGCGTTGCTGTGGACATCAGGTAGGATCTGCTTCACAAATCAGCTCAAGCATGCAGAGTTGAATGAAGAATTACGCAAACTGCTCAAAAACTCCTGCTTGGTGAAGTCTGCGACGGTTTTCATTTTTAAAATTAAAAAAGGACAAAGATTCAATTTGGAATAAATTTAAGGGTTCTGTGTATGAAGCTCATACTGGCAGGATAAAAGTTGGTCAGTTGCAACGAAAGACTAATTAATCTATTTAGAGAAAAGACCAGAAGACGCAAACTGAGTGAAGTTTGTGCAGCAATAAAATAAAAATAAATAAAAAATTCGTTTGTGCCGCTATCGTTTTCAAATCAAAGTTGGTTTCAATAATTATACATATATAAGTTCGACAACATTTAGAATAAAAACAAGAATATCATGTTTTCTCTAATTTCTCAGAAACTGATAAACACCAAGAATAAACAGATGAATCTGAAGCGTTCCGACTTGGTTTTGAATTTGGACACAGACTCTACACAGCTCCGGATCCTTTGTTTGAGCATTGCATTGTAGAACAGCTCTGTGGTGTACTAATAGTGTGTTATTATATGCAAAGCGCATATGCTAAATAATAATCAAAAAGAATATGCATCAAGTTGCATTGTGGGACTCCAGGACTGTGCCACCCAGACTGTGATCAGCCCAGTATTATAGATCCTGCTAGTCATATACTTCTCAATATTCTACCGTCATCTGAACTAGTCACTCTGGAAGAAATAAAATCCTCAAACTTGTTGCGGTTAAAATAATCTGCTGAACAGCTCCGGTCTGCTGGTCGCCGTGGTGTCAGGCACATAGAGTTTGCAAAGTGATTGCGAGATAAAATTAGTCAGAACATTTCTCAGAAATGTGGACGCGATCAAATCTGATGGTTGGGGGACAAACGAGCAAAAACCTGATGAACGCCCCGCCTCATCCTCCTCCGCCCCAGCTCTGTTTGCACTGCTAGGGTTTACAGGGGTCATCAAAGGTGAACCAGCTGCCCACATCGCCCCAGTCAAGCAGATTTGGTCTGAATCAACTGTGCTGGGTATATTTAAGGCTGAAAGGTCAATCAGTCCAACCCAACCTTACACAGGTTAGAAAAAAATGGTGTCACTTATGCTGTGTTTGTGCTGCTAATATTTGTTTGCAATGCTATAATATTGAAAATATTAAAGCAGGTTGATAGAGATCATCAAAGGTCAAAGCTTGGCTGAGGAAGTAACAGAATCCTTTGAATCATATTCATGCATGAATTGATTGGCAACATTACTATTGATGTTCACTAACAGTTTGATTTTCTTGATTTGAAAACCAAACAGAAGCAGTTAGAGTTTCTTTTCTCTCATTTTTATCCAAATATTTTATATCAGACAATCTAAACTAATTCAGAATCCTAACTGGACATAAATATGGTAATTGTAGATAGAGGTATTGATCAATGATATTATTATTTATGTGTCCTTCTAATTCATGTGAAGCACTTTGAACTGCCTTGTTGCTGAAAATGTGCTATATAAATAAAATGACCTTGATTTTCTTGATAATAATACCTACCAGATATTATTTTATAGACTTATGCTCGCCGTGCTCACCGTTCCAACTCCTGACTTGGTACAGGGGGCCACTTTTCTACCAGGATATTATAAAAAAAATTACTTTACTAATGGTTTTTGTTTTATTCTTTCTTTTCCCCGCAGGAGTAAAGGCATTAGAAAAACACGAGTCAAAAGGTAAAAGAACAATAAACAATCACACAAGTGGAATTCTTCTTTCATAGTTTACTTCCTCAGTATTGACTCTTCCTCTTCTTCTTCAGAGGCTGAGTACAGGTTGGTGGGAGGAGCGAGTCGTTGCTCAGGTACACTGGAGCTCAGGCTGGAAGAGTGGAGACCAGTCGCTGCATCTGACTTGATCCTGAGGGACGTGGCTGTCGTCTGTGCACATCTGGGCTGTGGGTCGGCTCTTTCTTTAGAAGAAAAGTTGCAAACGTCGCTAGTGCCGACGTGGATGATCCCACTTAAATGTGTTGAGTCAGGAAAATCTTTGAAGGAGTGTGCTTATCCAGAGAGTTTCATTCTATACCTAGACCTCACCTGTTCAGGTAAGACACTCAAATACAGTATATACTATTGTACTGTATTGTCAGAGGGTTTTGTTGCTATAAGTACAATAATAAAAACTGTTCTCTATTTATTATTGATAGCAGTATTTTTTGTGGGGGAAAAACATTGTTTTTAATTCATATTCCTTTAAGTTCTGTCTTCTTTTCTTTTACATTTTTGGATGATGTTTCGAGAGACGCTTGTCACACACTCCATCAGAAACAAGCTCTTCAGTTGAATGAAATTAATACTGAACGTATTTTCCGTACACCAAGTTTGACTTTTTTTTAATTCTTTTTGTTCAGTAGGGACTTGGGACAAATCTATTGACTTTTTTCGGTTAACAGAAACTCGAAAAAGTGGCTAGAATTTCCTGTGCAGATGTGGCTCCATCTCAAAACGCTTCCGCCGGCTGACTCCCATACAGTCAGGTGGAAGACAAACACAAGGTTGCATTACAGCTAATAAAGCACAGCTCAACAATAAATTAATACAGAATGGATATGGAATCATATTTAGCATTGTTTCTTCAAATTATAATTGTAAAATAAATAGAAATCAATCAATCATAGGCCCAAGTGTTTTGATTCATTTGGCTCTCTTTGATCTGTTCTGATCTCCACAGACTCCGTTAGGCTCCTCAGTGGGACCAGTATGTGTTCAGGCAGACTGGAGGTGAAGTCCCCCCAGTCTGACCAGACATGGTCCTCTGTGTGCGAAGCTGACTTTGACCACAAAGCTGCAGAAGTGGTCTGTAGGGAAGTTGGCTGTGGGCCTCCTGTTGTCCTCCAGGGGGCGCTCTATGGAGAATCGGAGGCTCCAACATGGGCCGAAGCGTTCCAGTGTGCAGGAGATGAAGGTTCTCTCCTGGACTGTAGGAGCTCAGGCTCAGCCAGACACACCTGCTCACCTGGCAGAGCTGTAGGACTCACCTGCTCAGGTAAAACAGGCCCAGGTTTCATGTTCTTCATGTTCGTTCTGGTCAAACTCGGACGTTAACTGTTGCTATTTACTCTTTGATTTTTTGTTCAGAACCTGTCAGGTTAGTGGGAGGAGCCAGCCGCTGTAAAGGTATGCTGGAGCTGAAACATCAAGGAGAGTGGAAACCACTGAACATCTATGGGATCGGCTACAAGAGAGCGTCTGTTATCTGTGAACACCTTGACTGTGGCTCTGCTGTTTCTATGTGGAGCAAAGGCTCCTCATACACATCCGTATTAGTCATTCGCCCTGACTGCTTTCCTCCTGTCCACGATCTAAGAGGCTGTGTTTCTTTAGAACAACTGTCCGGCATCACTGACGTTTTCTGTTCCGGTAAGCTGAGATCACGTGTTTTCATAATTTGTAGAGTTAGAGAACATTTCCTTCAGTGACAATACTGCAATCAAAGACTGAAGCATTAGCCTGGTTAAAAAAAACAAACAAAAAAAAACTAGCCCCTTCTCCTGAGGCTCTGGCTTCTCAGCTATTGAGAAACAACTGCTTCCTGGAGGCGCCGACTGTGTTGAAGTCTTTCTGTGGACAGTTCAACGCTATGAAAGCTAACCGGATGTCGCCTGCGCAGAATAGAATAGGAATAGAATATTCTGATTTGATGTATGACAGAGGATACCTTTATCTTACTTCTGACAGAGTGAAAGAACTACATATAAATAGTCTTTTCCACGTTTGTAAACGGGTGAATGTTATACCATATAATGTTATAATAATATATATTTTATAGTTGTATTTCTAATGTAGGCTCTAGTGTCGGATAATCTAAATCAATGTTGGGAAAGAATTAAAACTTTTTAAGATTTACAAAATCTGAGTTAGCCTTCATAGCTGGGCGCTGAACCCCGGTATCACACCGAGCGCTATAGATAATATTAGCTGGCATTTTGCCGGTGGACATAAATGCGGCAAATTCTGAAAATATATAAACAATAATATGCTCACACGTCAGTAGTCCATCGATTTGAACAAAAATATCCTGCAGTGCTGAGGACTCTTCTTCTTTTTTTTTTTAAAAAAAAAAAAATGAAAATTCACACTATAAGAGCGTCTTCTTCCATTTCACTGTTAAGTTGTGCTGGTCATGTGATTCCAGCTGTGCGGCGTGACAAAAAGTGGAAATATTTCAGGAGTAACAGTACAAAGCACTGCGAGAAATAAAATCCTCACCACTTCATGACGTGCTGGTGAACACATTACAAGTGGGACCCGCCCCCTTTTCTTCTCCACATTCTCCAACGCAAACATAACTTGGTTGAGTGTGAATTTCTAAAATCATTCTTTTTCCATTCAGCAGTCGTCTCTTCTGGATCTGTTCTGATCTCCACAGACTCCGTTAGGCTCCTCAATGGGACCAGTATGTGTTCAGGCAGACTGGAGGTGAAGTCCCCCCAGTCCAACCAGACTTGGTCCTCTGTGTGCGAAGCTGACTTTGACCACAAAGCTGCAGAAGTGGTCTGTTGGGAAATTGGCTGTGGGCCTCCTGTTGTCCTCCAGGGGGCGCTCTATGGAGAATCGGAGGCTCCAACATGGGCCGAAGCGTTCCAGTGTGCAGGAGTTGAAGCTTCTCTCCTGTACTGTAGGAGCTCAGGCTCAGCCAGACACACCTGCTCACCTGGCAGAGCTGTAGGACTCACCTGCTCAGGTAAAACAGGCCCAGGTTTCACGTTCTTCACGTCTGATCTGATTAAACCTTTATTTTGTTTACTGATAACTCACTGCGTTCGGTTCAGAACCTTTCAGGTTAGTGGGTGGAGGAGCCAGCCGCTGTGCAGGTACTCTGGAGGTGAATCATCAGAGAGATTGGACAACAGTGGGAAGTTACAACTTGACCTCAAATGAAGCAGCTTTAATCTGCAAACATCTGGGCTGTGGCAACGCTGGTGCCTTGCAACTACAACGGTTACCAGGCATCGCCAAACAGACTCTGGTCCCTGAATGTGTTTCCTCCGGTTCCCCTCTAAGGGAATGTGTTGCTTCCCAATTCTCCACTCAGTATGTGAATCTTACCTGCTCAGGTAATTACGCCATCACAACATCATGTGGGAATCTAATAGTGTTGATGTCCTTTTTCAGCCGACCTTCTCCAGAACAATCCCCTCCTAAAGTCTACAGAAGCAGATTTGTTTTTGACGTTTTTCCAAACCTCAATAGAGTACTTATTAACCAACTTATAATAGGTTTATATTGAGCCTGAATGAATCAGAACCTGAAAAACTTTGATCCCATAGTTAGCTACATCTGTGGGACAGAGACGGAGAATTCCAATAATTTTTTTGTAAATACAAACTTAATTTAGATAGTTAAAGAACATACCATGGTCAGGATTTAATTTTTTTATATTACTTTAAAAAATATTCCAACCAAAGGTGGAAAGTTTTATACTTTAGATCTTTTTAGGTTGTAGAACATAATGATACTTTGTTCACTGCTGACTGAAGTGGATGAAAGATCATACATTTTTACTTTATTTTGCTTCAGTGAAGCAACAAGATAAAGAAACTGCAATTATGTCTCATTAACAGAAAACCAATGAAATTTACAGCTTCAATTGTTGTCTCTCTTAATTCTTCTGATTTTCACCCCAGAATCAAGACACCCGCAAGCAAATACAGAGGGAGAGATAGTCTCTAGTATGAAGATTATCCAGTGTAGATGAGAAGTTTTCTATCTTAAATGAATAGATCCTCCTTTATCATCAACTCACTGGAACACTTGCCACCAAACACACGAGTCACTGGGCAGTTCTTAGATTGTGATATATAGCTTCTTGTCTTTAGGTCTGTTTTCTGAAATCCATTTCCATTTGGGTGTGAGACATAGCAACAACATCTCTCCCTGTAAAACCTGTTGGTTTGAAAGTACTGTACAAGCTTTTGATAATTATTGTCTACGTGATCTTTGTATACCAGTGATTCTTGAGAATAGGGACAAAATGGGTTTTAATTTTCCCATATTTTTTTTTATTATTTCTCAACCTTATATATGCAAATATGACAAATAATGTTTAGAACATATGAAGATGCTAAGGTACAGGCTCCCAGTTGCGAATTTTTTTTTTTAAATTACATTTTTAATTGACCTGACCCATAACTTTGTCATCACATCTGACAAAAATAAATCTAAAATGATTTTTAAAATACCCCATTAGTGATATTTTTACTCAATTTACAGACAAATGCTTCTCAAGAAATAAAATAAATATTATTTAAAACAAAAAACAAGAAAAAGTCCATCTGATGGAGTTGACAGTGCATGACGGAGTTGACACAGAACTGAAGGTGGTGACAAACTAGTGAGTAAAATGAAAAACTTGGTACATGTGAAGTAATGCAATTCATGTAAAATACATTAAAATGAATTAGTTGCACAATTAAGTGAGATTTGACAACAATTTCACTGAAAGAGTCAGAAAAACTCTGACGGAGTTGACGAAATGCCAAACTACCTCAATTTATATGATGTTATTCTGAAGGAGGCCATATTGTAGCTCGTCAGGTCCATGAAATCTTTACAGTTTACCAAAATTAAGCTTTTATTTCGCAAAATTTCATCAAAGTTTTGTAAATTGTCAGTTATGGAGTTGACACATCATGGTTGTGACAAACAACTTAGGAATAAAACAGAAGAAAATACTAAAGAATAACTTAAGCTAACCGGAGCTAACTAGCCCTCCTAGCAAAGGAAGAGAAAAGACAACGTCATGGGGTCCTCAGAAGTTCTGGTGCCCCCCAATAATGGCTGATTTTTTTACATTCTTTTCATTTCTGACGGTGTTGACAAAAACTAAGGACAAATTTCAACGGAGTTGGAAAATATATAAAAATTATTTTTAATTCAATTTATCGATACTTTTATAATTATCTATATGACTACTTATACTTAATTGTCATAATATATAATTTTAGTATTTCTTTAATTGTTTTAAACTATAAGAATATGTTGAGTTCTGCTCCTGGACAAGGGCTTTTACAGGCATCATCCACCGACTACAATGTTTAAAATAAAAAAATATTCAGCAAAAAAAAGAAAAATATACATTGTTGTGCTCACATGACCCAGGTTAGTTTAGTTAGATATTTGAAAAAAATATATTTTGTGTATATTTTATTCAAATTTCATGCTTTATCCATAGGACCTGTTTTGTCCCTATTCTCAAGAATCACTGAATCAAGAATCAATCAAGAATCAATTTTAATGTGCTGCTTGTTTTTACAAGTATGTGGTTTGCCATTATTGCTTAGCAGCTAAGCACATTAGGTCGCCCGATTTCTTGAGAAATGCTAGACATGCAGTGCCTTATTCTACCATCGGTGTTTCCAGGCCTCTCGTTTCAGCCAATCATCTCTGTGTCCGATGCGAACACGATCTTTGATGCCCATCAGCTGAGCATACGGGTGACCAGAGGCTCCAGCTTCATCATCAGCTGCTCCATCCAGTCACAGCATCCGGGCGGCTTCTTCAAACTCTCCTTCACCTCCTCCAACACGGCACACAGCACAGTTCAGCCGGCTGTACACCACTTTGCCAGTTTTCTGTTTCCTAAAGCTGAGTCTGCCCACCAAGGAAACTACAGCTGTGTCTATGTTGTCACCATTTTCTCTCAAACAATTTTCTCCGAGAGCCGTCTGCTGTCCCTGACCGTATCAGGTAGGTGGGATCAGTGCCGGTTATTGACTAAAACACTTTTCAGTAAATCCTGGGCCCCATAAAAAAAAAAAAAAAAAAGTTCTGTTTTTGGGGTTACTTTTACAACTAAGGTGTGAATGAAGTTTTGGTTAAGTTTTGGGTTAGAAATGTACTGGTAATGGTTAGGTTGAGGTTAAAGGTCAGGGTTAGGCTACAGGAATGAATAACAAATGAATGGAAGTCGATGCAAAATTATTCTCTCTCTCTCTCTTTATATATATATATATATATATATATATATATATATATATATATATATATATATATATATATATATATATATATATATATATATATATATATATATGTAAATATAAGTGTGCATGTAGATACAGTACATACAATATGAATACATGTATTGGATATAAATCTGTCTTGACTGGACTGAATTTACTCTCATTCTGTCTGTAAATAAAATCTTTTGGATGACTCCTGCTCTGAATTGGTGCCGCGTGACTAAACAAAATGAAACTGAACAAAATTGATTGGCCGAGCAATCAATAGAAATGATGACTGAATATGTTTGGTCAGATTCAACAGTTCATCTCATCAAAGTCATCCTCCTGCCTTTGACTCCTCCATTGCTTGTCACTGTCCTGTTTTCCTGCTGGAAGGTAAGATTCTCACCCCCGTCGATGGCAATCTAACCAACGGGAGGAACGACGCGCCCACATATCTGTGTGCTGTAATGCTTCCTCAGGTCACCAGGGGGCAGAGGAGGCACAGACAGGACAACATGGAGATGCTCGAGTCCAACATGTCTGCAGCTGGAGGAGAGACGACCGAGGCGGAAGGAGCTCAGGAAGAAGAGGAAAACCTTGTAGAAGCTCATCTCACATCCAGATGAATCCATCAACCAGAGCACAGCACCTGTATTTACATGTATAAATACAGTATAATATATACTTTCTTCCCTTTAATTTTTTTCTTTTAAGTCAGAAATAATTTCCTAAATTCTGACAGCACTTTGAAATCTGACAAACAAAAATTGCCACAAGAACCACTGCATTCATAGTCAGATCACTGCTGTGCTGTTAGTTGAGGTTTTGTGGACTGCAAACACATAGTTAAATTCTGAGTCACTTTTTTATTAACTTCCATCAAATGTTAGCATCCAATTTATTAATAATGGTGTATTTAGACATACATAGGAATGCATTTGTCTGGAAAAGGAGTGGGAAGAAGACACATTTATTCACCCCACTCAATAACATTTAGTGTTTTGTACATGTTTTTTCATGATCCATTTTTTTAAATGCTCCTGGTGTCACTCATAATGTTCCCACCAAATCGATATCTCAATCATGCATTATATGTCATGTATTAATTATATAATTGTGTATGTCTGCTTTTCAATAATGAATGAAATAGCATTTAGCAATTCTATTAAGGTATTGATGCAACTGTAATTCTGAGTTTTGTATGTTGTGCATTAGAACATATTGGTGTTATGTTAACCCAGCATCTACTAGCTTAGCATGTAGTCATGGTCAATAATCACACACCTAATATTCTTGGTTTTTACACGTTTTGTCGCATTTTGAACTATACAGTATTGATTTTTCATTGTCGGCTTGATTTTTGCAAAATAAATGGCTTGGATTAAATTTGTGTTGTGGTGTTTTGTACATTCATCCAATAGAAATAGCCAAAAATAGATAAATCATGTTTTTTCTTAATGTGCCAGACTTTCTTCTTACTTGTCTCATAAGCTGGCAGATTATTGTAATATTTTGGAATGCGATTGATCAATAGATTTTCCAGGTGCTGTGAAGAACAAAGTTCCTAAAGACTTAAAAATACCTCAAATTGGCAAACACTTTGACTAGGGAGCTTTTAAATAACCAGAAACAATTTGGCAAATATCTTAATGACACATCATGACAGTTCTATGGAAAGCATGTTGCATGGTGGCTTAAAGCAGGTAAATGTCAGAACTTAAGCACTAATCCTGGTGTGTTTGCTTTAAGCTCTCCTGTGCCTCAGACGGAGACATCAAGGACAATTCAGGTAAAATGTTTGTATCACGTTGTGACGCAATGAGCATCTTGAATAAGTTGCTTTTCCTAGAACTGATTTTGTCGAGATATTATTTTGACAGCCCTGTTTTAGAGAGAGCTTAGGACATTTATGCACCAGACTGGATGTTTTTTTTTTTGTTTGTTTGTTTTTCATGTCTCGTCACAGATCATTTACTTGATTTAGGTGTAGTTCTTTCATTCTAAAACATGAAAATGCCTTTTTTGAAAGGCATGTTCAAAAAGTGCATGTTTTTTTTAACATTTCTCTGGACTACAATTTTCACTTTACTATTGCTACTGAGGAAAATAATTTATTTTTGTTGAAGGCACGGGGTTCTTTCTCAGAAAGAGCAGAAACAAATATGTTTATTATCTTAATTAGGGCAACACAAATAACAAGGAAGTTCAGCAACTATTTATAAAAACTGTATACCTTAAAATGCTGATTCATTGTAGAGCAAAGCAAAAGACAAGATAACATTAGTAGAAGTGAATAGATGAATAAAAGTGCTAACATCCTCCTTGTCCCTTGAATGCAGTTTTACCAACATTTTATTGGTATTACTTATTTTTTACTATTGATCTCTCAGTGTTTGTCGGGTACTATCAGACACACTGACTGTAAACTCTGAAGAACAAATTCTATTTGTAAAGCAGAGCATCGTTAGTCCGTAAACCTGGTTCTAGTTCATACACATCTTTGTAGTGTAGACTGGTCTGGTCCGTACAAATGTCTTCAACACCAACCCAGTTCAGTTTCTGTGTATCTTCCATCATATTTTCTCTCGTGATCAAATAGAGTCAACAACGGCAGATTGTTATGGGTTCTGCTCCAATCGAAAGCTTTAGTTTGGATCCACCGTTTGTTTTATATGTTCAGGAAAGAGACTAAAGAAAATCAAAACACAGATACCTCTAGATCAGGACAAAAGCATTTTTTCCCCCTGCTATTTTAAGTTCATAAAGCTTTTCGAGTCTATACCACCACCAGAATATCTAACAGAATGAATTTACATCATTTGGACATTTCTTCACACAGTTACCATAACTGATTTGAACAGTAGCAAACCCATTATCACACTTTAAAAAGAAAATCCACACTTTAGCCTAAAATAACAGCAAACAGGGTCCATGTCTAAGTTTTCTTTTCCTTTTTGAAGACGTTTCCATCAGGCTGATTTCTCCAAGACAGGGTAACTACACTCACTCCAGTCTCCTGCAGTCTGTTCTGGAGCTGCAAGACAAAATTAGAAAAATAAATTAATTGTATCTTTCCATTTACACATTGGATTTTGTTCTCATGTGAGGCGTAATCATTTGTGCACTGCAAACAGTTCTGCAAAACTTGCCTTTGTCAAGATGATTCCTCTCAGAACAGGGTCATTCAGGTCCACAGAGTTGTCCGTGCGAAGTCTCATCTTCACAACCTGTTTTTTCCCTGATTTGAAAAAGTAGCATAGCATTAGCTTGTTTATCCATTTTAGCCATGTTCCTAATTGTTGAAATAAAGATGTATGAAATACATTGTTGTATATCAATTTGACATTAGTCATTTTAATTAATGATGTCTCAACCAAATCTCAAATGTCCATCGTTGCGTTTTATTTTGTAAATAGGACAGTTACTGCTACGCCCTGACAACAAACTTGTAAGTCTAGACGTGCGGGCTAATCTTTGCTAATCAAAGTCAATTTACATTTGGTTAACAGGACCATCCAAGTTTGCTTGTTGAACAAATTTTAGTTTTTTTGTCTAGTATGCGAGTGGCTTTCCCCTATTTTATGGATGTTTCAACATTTGGTGTGCCGTTGTTTCGATGAGCTTCTGTTATATCGGCAGATTCATTTACATCTGATATTGCATTCATATTTCTAACTATCCAATACAAAGATCATATTGACAACTATCCAATAGGAAGCTCATAACAATAACTCTCCAATGAGAAGTGTTGTAACCTCTATAACCTGTGTTGGATCAAAATATTGGAACTGACTTGTAGAAACTCCCCTTGGGAAAAAAAAATCTACTTTTTGAAAGACTGCTTAAATGTAATGAGTTATTAAAAGCATAAATCCTTTTATCAGACAGGAACTCGGTATAGGAAGATGCCCATTCTTCATTCTGTCAGACTGGACAAAATCATCCTGATCAGGACACTCCTAGTGCTTACAAAATGGAGCTTCTCGCCTCCTCTTCTTTTCTTTCTTCTGACTTTAAACCACACTCACCAGGACGGTCAAAACAGACGAAAGGTAATCTTGTTTCGCAGGGCAAAAACTTCCATCTTCCCGATTTCCCAGAAGATGTAACACCACATATGACTGTCATCGATCCAATCATGTTTGAAACAGAATCCCAGCTGGTAAAGTTGACACCGCTCCCATCAGACCAGTGAAGATTTGGATCTCTAAATAGACCAATCCAATGACGGTATCCACCGAGCATGGAGACCTGGATCTTCTGGTAATCTATGTCATTCTTGAAGATGGCGAGGTCGATGAAGTTCTTTCTGCAGTACGTCTGAGCATTGGACCAGGATAATGGTTCTTTCCCAAAAACAAATTCAGGCTTCGCCTGCGAGCCTGTAGTTGAAGGGAATAGAGGACAAAGGGAGCAGAAGTTCTACATTTTACAAAAATGCTTAAAGGAATAATACTTAACACTGTAGTTAATATTTACCTTTGTAACAAAGAAAATATCGTTCGTATGGACACCTTTCAGTAATCCAGCCCCCATCGTAGTGGAATGACACACACATCCTGTCTGGTTGATCAAAACTAGGTTCACTGGATGAAGTTCTCCAGTGTCTGTAGTCGGCTCCGCTCCCCGTGAGGCCATCGGACCATCTCCAGTCAATTTCACTGAACAGACCAATCCAGACATCAGAGCTGTGACCAGCAGATGAAAGAGTGCTCATGAATCGGTTCTTTTCTTCTGAGCTTAGAATGGTTGCCAGGTCTGTGTGGGTCTGTCTGCAGTAGGTCTGAGCTTCGGTCCAATTCAGAGATTGATTAACAAAATGGTAGACAGGCTGAAGAAGGAGGCAGGTGGAGAAAATGACCCCATCTGGAAGGTAAATACAATTTTTTTACTTTTGTTTTGACTGTCTCCAGATGAAAACATGAAGTCACTGACCTGAGAGAACCAAGACTCCCAACAAGAGCCTCTCCATCGTGATGCTGCTCTGCTGTAGAAAGTCCTGAGGTGTCTCTGAAAAGCGATCTGTCTTTTTGCTTGACATAAGGATAACCTCTTCTGTTGAATTGTGCAGAAATGCAAATTTTTGTTCACTCCCTAAACAAATATTCCTCATTAGAAAAACAAACACAGTCATGAATGACAAATTAAGCTGCTAATGTGACATTGAGAGTCTTTGTTTACAGGTAGTCATAGTTCTTATCTAGGGTCATTATGGAGCAACTTGCATTGTAAGTTTTTTATAAAAAAAAAACTGGAAATGCAAAACAATTTAATGTATTAATAAAATTTAGATGAAAACTAATCATTCCATGTAGCCACTGAATTGTCATTGACTCATTGACAAAGTGATACTGACAGACGAGGCAGCTGCAGAGGACGAGACATTCTGGAATATGAATATAAATTCATGAGAATACAGGATGTGACACTAATATTGAGTCAATTGTCTGTTGACATGCAAAAAGGCTTTAAGTGACAGGCCATGGGAAGATTCTACTCTGGAAAACATATTAGATTAGCAACATGGTTACTTGATTATACTGTAATCAAGTAACCATGTAGTCATACCTGATCATTACTGTGCCGTTGTCTCGTATGGACGTGTCATGTTCGGAACTGGGACAAAGCTGAACATGGAACGTGAGTCGTTTCACTGAACACATGCTGATATTTGCTTGTGTGACAGCAGAAAAGCTAATGTTTCCATTTTTGGTGTGCGAATCTGCAGCTGAGACGGTCTCACCAGTACTGGTGTTTTACTCAACTGGTGCTTTGACTTTCACCTCCATCCTGAGTGTTTTACTAATCTTAATACTGAACAAGATGAATGAGAGGGCCGGCAATTTCTTATTCTTTTCTGTTTTCGATTTACTAAACCAGATTTTGTGTCTTTCATAGAGTTTAAAGTGAGTCTTTCAGCTCACCAGGCATTAAATAAAGAGGTAATTGCCAAATGTTAAACTGACATACAGACGTAGTAAAAAAAAATAGCTACACAACATGTCAGTTATAGATTTAATGTCATCTCAAGCAAACAAACCGAGACACCACAGTTATTTTTCAATAATATACATTCACAAAAACAAAACAAAACAAAAAAATTCAAAATATACGTCACAAATTTAACTACCCAAATAATTATGCAGAATTGAAGAGCTATTTTGTTTCAGAGGAATTAATTTTTTTTTAAAATCACTCTAGACTGGAAGTCACAACCAGTTTCTGTTAAGTATTGAATTATATTTCTCTGGACCTCTGTTACGGCCCTGGGCCTTATAGCTGGGTTGCGTTGTTTTTGTTGACTGCCTTTTGCTCCCCCCCTTCACAGGTGTTTCTGATCTGTTAATTTGGAGACCAGATTATTTAAACCTGTACTCTCCTTCGGCATCCATTTGACCTCCTGACCCCTGTGGTGCGCTGCTGTCGGGCCTCAGCTCCCCTCCTTTTGCACATTTGAGTTTCTTTGTTTTTGCACCAAGACACTTCCATATGCACACACACAACATATCCAAGAATTTGCATTATGCCACTGACACTAACATTCATAATCTATTGTTGTTTTGTTACTATTCCTTTTTCTTCCCTTTGGCCACTGCGTGGTTTCCCATTTTTGTTGTGACCTTGAGCCAGTCGTAACAACATCATAGAAGTAAAGAAACAGTTGAAATGATAATTCAGAAAATCAGTGCATTGGTTCAGGATCACAGTCATAAAACTGAAAGTGATCCTGAGCATATCTGAAAAACATGCCAGTGAGGACAAAAGAGGGGAAAGTTGCACTTTTGTAACCAAAACTTTAGAGAAAACCAGGTTGAACCCGTTTCTCCTCCTCTATATTTCTGGCTGTAGTTGAACAGATTTGCAAACAAGTTCTTTTCGTCTGAGCTTAGAAAGGTTGCCAGGTCTGTGTGGGTCTGTCTGCAGTAGGTCTGAGGTTCAGTCCAATTCAGAGATTTATTAACAAAGTGGTAGACGGGCTGAAGAAGGAGGCAGGTGGAGAAAATGACCCCATCTGGATAATAAATGAAAGACTTTAAATTTTTGTTTTGACCATCTCCAGATGAAAAGATGAAATCACTGACCTGAGAGAACCAAGATTCCCAACAAGATCCTCTCCATCATGACGCTGCTCTGCTGTAGAAAGTCCTGAGGATCTCTGACAAGCGATCTGTCTTTTTGCTTTATATAAGGATACTGGCCTCTTTGAATGTCTGCATAATTCTGTTAAATTACGCAACAGAATTCAACAGAATTGTGCAGACATGCAAATTTTGTGAAGTCCCTAAACAAATCTCTCATTAGAAAAAGAAACAAAGTCATGAATGACAAATTAAGCTGCCCATGTGTTAGGATCTGTGTTTTCTGTGTAGTTATTTTTTTTTTAGGTTTTTCTGTTAGTCCAGTTTCCCCTGTGAATCTGTCTTCCCTGTTGATTGCTCCCAGCTGTATCCAGTTCCCTGATTACCTTCCCTTTGTATTTAACCCCACCTGTTGTCTTTGTCTGAGTCGGATCCTCGTCGTGTGTTATGTCGTCAGTCTGTCCCCGTGCCGTCTCTGTTGGACTCATCATTAAAATTTAATTATTTTCATCATCATCCTGGGCCTGCCTGCGTCTCATCTCACCTCACCAAAACCTGAATCATGACAGTATGTAACATTGACAGTCTTTGTTTCCAGGCAGTCCTACAGCTGCTCTCAGGTACATATACGTTATGGAGCAACTTGCATTGTATATTTTTATAAAAATCTGGAAATGCAAAATAACTTAATGTATTAATAAAAGTTTAGATTAGAGATGTGCCGATCAGGTTTTTTCCTGCCGATACCGATCACCCATGAGGGCCGATCACCGATACCGATCACATAATTATTATTTATTTTTTATCATAAACACTACCGGTTACATTAAGTGGAAAAAGGAACCATGAATTCACCTTAATTTAGACAAAAACTTGTTCTTAATAACTTTTTCCAAGAAGAAAACTAAACAAAACAGGCATTGTGCAAATTGTACTGCTATTGATAATACTGTCTTTAACAGACTCATAACATATGAAGGCTCTGAAGAGGCTAAATAATGCAAAGAGCCAAATTAAAACCTCTCAACATTGCCTAGAAGTTCAAGTATAAAACTTAACATTCAAAGGCAAAAACAGGATCCATTACAATAAACAATCCAGATTTACTGAATGAAAACTTCCTGTTAGCATGGTGGCTAGCTGATTAGTGCTAGTTCTGAGTGGCTGTTTCTGACTGAGCGGAGTAATTATGCAGAACAGGGAGGAGATCGATTTTTTTCTTCAGATTATCTGTCTCATGTTAGGACAGCGAAAGTTTTAATACGTATGTAAAATGTTTTTTTTTTAAGTTAGATGCTGCAGCTTTAAGCAGGTTCGGTGTGAGAGTCACTACCAGGTGGAGGAGAAGCGAAGCTCCATCTGTCAAATATTACTACCTGTAGCGTAGCAGAGGTTCAACAGGAGAGCAGAACCAGAGTCTGACATCGCAGCTCGAAGACTTAAATAATTTTCCAGGTTATTTGTTTAGCTTTCTGACCGTCATGCTAATCCGGGTGAGTGTTTGTAGCTGTGCGCTGCTTTACCTGCTTACCTCTTTTTTACTGCAGTGAGCCTCGATGTAGCCAAACTCCGTCAAGTATGGCATTGTTTTTATGTCATATTAGATTCGTTGTGTTGATGCATTTTGACCTGCTTCACCCCACGTGCTTTAATTTTCCACCGCAACACGCAAACTTCCCCATTCACTCAGTGCGATATAGTTCCACATCGCTTAGGATTTGTTGCTGCGTGTTTGCGCAGAGTGAAGGAAAAAGGAGACCAGCTGCACAGGCAGGCTGCGAAATGAGATGCAGGTGATCGGTATCGGCAACAAGAGCCAATGATCGCCGATCACCGATCATGCACTTTTTCACGGAAATCGGCCCGATTATAATCGGTGACCGATCGATCGGCACACCTCTAGTTTAGATGAAAACTAGCTATTCCTGTATCCACTGAATTTCATGAAATCTGGCACAGATCACCTGGAATACTTTAAATTCTCAATCATAGGGTAGAAGACAAGTATAAGATTTCACACAGGGAGTTTTATTCAAAGAACTAACGCTGTTGGAGGTAGAGGTCCTCAGAAATAAGTACATAAAAATGATACATATTGCAAAAACGGGTGCTGTATCCTATGCTCACAAACAGCTTAGGATGTTGGCTATTTTTAATATGCTCTAACTACTCTTCCATAATTTTAGAGACAAGGTAAGATTTCTAATTAGTCATATCAGTCTTAATTATACAAAATAAACTTGACAGTTTAGGTTTTGTTTTAAAGCTGCAGTATGTACCTCTTTGTTAACCGTACACTTAGACTTGCTCTCTTCTCCGTCCACAGCCCCTCCCGCACAGAGAAAACTAGCAAGAACACGCAGGCTAGTAAATAAGGCTCTAGGAGGTTGTGGTATTGTGGTAGTTGAGGTGGAGAGGTTAACACAGTGGACCCAGGTTTAAATGAGAGAATTGATGCTTTAATGGTAAGAGACAAGATACACAATCTAGGCAGTACAGGCAAACAAAGGCAATTAGCTCTCACGCTGGTAGCAACGGGCTGAAGACAACTGACAATAGACAAGGACCCGACAGGGAAACATAGACACAGGTGTAAATAAATACACAAGGGCGTAATGAGAGACAGCTGGAGAGAATCAAAGGGTAGGCGGGGCAACATGGCGACTTAATTAAACACACACCTAAATAAACACACCGAAAAACCAAATCCTCACAGGAACAAACCTACATGAGACAATCACACACTTACCTCCTCTGTCAACCACTGATGTGGACTAAGAGTACACAGATCTGAACGATGTATGACAATGCTCCGACCTTTAATTTGTGAAGGAACAACTGTTTTTCCAAAGCAAAATTAACTGGAAATCAGATACACACACACACAAAAAAAATCAAACCATACATTTTAAAATTATACAATAAAAATAGATATTTTAAAACATTAAAATATGCTAAACATCCATATTAAAGAAAACTGCAAAACCACACAGAGTGTGCAATGTAATACATAAATGTCAGTTATGTTATCCCTTGTAAGCCACCTTATGAAACATTGAAATGCAGGTGAAACATAATCTTTCGTGGATTATTTCTTGTTTCATTAAACTGAAATTGCAGGAATGAATATTAGAACATTTGTCCATCAGATTATTTCAGTTTTTTTAAAAAAGGTCTTCCTTATGTCGAACTGAAATAGTTCCTCAAAGGTGAAACCATACCTGGGATTCTTTCTTCTGATGATCAGCATCTGCTCCTCTGATCTTTGTTTTAGTGCCTTGTGAAGATTTGGGATTTGGTACTTTCTTTGGGGGATTTAAATACTTGGACTTTGACTGACCAGCAGGACTTTCCCTCTTCTTCCATTTCTCTTCATGATCCTCTGCTGGTTTTAGACACTGTGACGGTTGTGTCCAGAAGTTTTATTGGAAGACCATGCTGCATAATGTGTTCGACATATTGACCTTGTAAAGATGAAAACATGTTAGAGATAAATTCTGCTGATATGAGGTACTTCTTCTTTGCCAGTCCGTTCGCTTTGACCAAACCAAACCAAAGCTCAACGTGGCAGTTTGTTTCTCTGGTTTTGCAGGTTTCATGTATTTCAGCAGCTGTTGGTGTCTTGTGCCGTGTCAGATCACCAGGCAACAAACCACTCCAAAAAAGGATGATCCCCATGTAGTTCTTAAGAAGAACATCAACTACACCAGGACAGCAGAAATTATTTTCTGTGTTGACTGATTAACAGTTGAAAAGCCTGTGTAATGGATGACTTTGCAACATTGCTGTTGCTTTTCTCAGTATTGCTGTTTCCTGCTTCTGATGGATTCTGACTATCTTCATCTTTGCTTGACTTTTTTTGGGGGGAGATGAAGCTGTCAAGGTAGGCTTGACTTGTTTTCATCAAAGGGATACATTCTTTTGCGTCAAAGAGCACACAAATGTTATAAAATACCTCCATGGCAAGTTGTAGACTGGCAGTTAAAAAGATACCCAAGCAAAAGGTTTCATAGTCTTGTATACCTCGATCTTTTGTATGTTTCCCAAACGCTTGGGTCACAACCTTTATAATGTGACTAGAGCACAGATGCAACACCGTGAAGTAACTTGGTAACAATAAGTGTAATTAGCAAGTTACAAAATGAACAATACCTGCATTGAGCACCTTTGTCCGTATTCCTTGGCGATTACACAAATTACCTTCACCCACTTTAAATATTTATCATTTGTTTGAAAAAAGAAAGAACCAGCGACAATCATTATGTAATGACTTTCGGAGATAATGTGCCAAAATTTGTAATCCGTGTCTGTGTGTAGGTGTACTGCAAAATGATCAATCTGAAGGCGCTGAAAATAACCCTTTGAGGTTGAGTGACTGCTTGCTTCTTTAATCACTTTTTGGGTTAACATAAGTATGAGGTCATTGTGGAGTCTTGTACACTTAACTGTGATGAAAATTTTCCTTAAAACATCTTAAGTTAAGCTTTTTTGTAGTGTTCTCAGCCTTAATTTCTTCAATTGGTGTCTGCCTCAACATCGAATAGTAGTAATGACTGACTCCGTCTGCTACTGTTTTGGCAATTTAGTACTGTGAGATGACCTTTGCTGTGATTTAAATAAACTGAACTGAATTAAGGTAATGCGACCTCAACTTTATGTTTCTGAATCAAAAGGAGAATGACGATGTAGACATGGAAAAAGAAAACGACAAATGGATGAGTGGCAAACAAGAAGGGAAAGAAGAAAACAAAGTCAAAGGTAAGACTTCTCTAGATGAAGTCTAAGAGAATACCAGCATTTCCCTGAAGGAAACAAAAATGCCACTTCTATGAACATATAGCTTTCAGCATAATGATAATGAGGCAAAAGAGTTGAGTCAAAGTGACAGAAAAGGAATGAGCCAAAGTGAAATGCATGGAACACAACTACCCTGCAGTGTTATCTGGAGAACATTAAGCAGAGGTTGCCTTTTGGGAATGAGTGTTTCATGTCCTCAAAGGTTTTCTTTCTAACAAGAGAAGAGTGGTCTACAATTTAACTGCAGCACAGAAAAGATTGCAGAGCGTTTAAAAAAGGATGGACTGAACTAATGAGCAATGAAAACATCCACCATAAACAAGTATTTTGTTCTTTGTTTCAAACTGAACAAAGTCAAAAGTAGCTGTAAAAGTTGCAAAAGCATTACTGGAGAGGTAAAGCTGTGTGCAGATTCATTGGCTGCACTTCTTGTACTTTCTCTCTATTAAGCAAGACCCTAATACAACACTGGGGGAAATATTTGTCCAAGTCTCAGTCCAAGGACAGACTAAGCACAGCAGTGATGAAGAACGTACACGGCACTATAGACGAGAAGAACATGAGGAATGTAAAAGTAAATTTGGTGAATTTGGTCCTGTGCTTGTCCACACGAAACAACTCGCAAGTGCAGATGAGTTAAAGCTTTCTGTGGGAAATGTAAATGACGTCAAATCTGTTGCAGTTCTACAGAAAACCTCAAATGAAAGGAATCTCAGAGATGTTTTTTCACGAAGTGCTTCGAAATTCAGCAAAAACAAGACAAGGAACAACCAAGAACAAAAATGAAACTCGGCAACATCCAATACATTGCAATTTCTCCATTTGCAATGCACACATATTCAGAATCTTCGGTGATTATTATTCAGGATCTACAGAAAAAAAGACAGTTGCTACTGTCAGTGTAGTTGCCAAGCCACAGCCGACAGTCGGGTCCCTGTTTGTCAAACGCTCACATCACATCAGACAACAGCAACATGCTGGTTGACGTGCTTGAGTCGAGACTACTTCGGTGTTTTTCATAAAACCAAAAGAACAAGCCAAAAGACTGAAACAGATTTCAGTTGGGCTATGACCCATTGCTGCAGTTCAGGTCTTCAACAAGTGTTCAAGAATATCTGAAGATTTACTTCGAAGTTTGCCAAAAGAACAAGTCAACACAACTGACAGTGATAATTGTGTGCTGCTCACATGCTGAAGTTTGTCAGCATGAACATTTTAAAAGTGCAATGCACCTAGGTCACCACGCAACTTTTCTTTGTATTGCTTTGCCCTTCTGCAAAATTCATCCAGAAAACAGACAAAAGGTTGTCAAGAGAATTTGTCTCTCCTCAAAGAAGCCACAAGGACACAAAACACAGACAATCTGAAAATGAAGAATGAAGATGAGGACCATAAGCTAGTCGCTCCTGCAGATTTGCCAAAATCTCTAACTAAATCCTTGCCTTTCTATTCTCCTCTAAGTGATTGTAAACCAAGCAAAGGAGGAAGCGGATAACGAGGACCACAAAGAGGAAGACCAACAGTCAAATCTGTATTACTGTGAATCTGTGATGGATGTCTTTCTACATTTGGCTGGAAATGTTCCTCTTTGGTCAGGCATCATGATGAAAAGTTTTGGGAAAACTCAAGACAGCAATGCAGCGGTGGAGAGCTGGTTTCGCACAACAAAATCTGTCATTCTGATGTCAAAACTGCATCAAAGAGCAAGAGCAGAGCAACGAGTTTATCAGAGGAAGATCCATTTTTTAATCAAAATGTTCTCGATTCTGAATTAACCAGAATTGTGGTTTAATTTTGGGCTTTTTTAAAAATTGTTTTCTGTCACGTTATCCACTGTCACCACAAGGTTGAGACGACTTATCGATTCTAAACACAAATTGTGTCTGTGTATGTTAAACACGACTGATCTTAATGGATGGGTGACCTGTCCAGTATGGACTCTGCTTTTCACCTGTTGGACAGTGACACAAGCTTCCCTTTAATCCTGCTAAGAAACAAGCGCAAAATCAAAATTGACAAGTATGACATGTTGCATGATGTCTCGGGTCAAACGATTTTGATTTTAAAACAATTTTCTGTGCTGTTTAATCAAACAGGTTTGAGCCAGCTGCTACAATATACCACACTGCAGTAAAAGACAAAATGACTGTGGAATTCCACGAACTCGGAACTGACAGGCATGACTATGACGGCCTGGCAGAAATGAAAAAACCTGGAAGTGGAGATGTAGGGATGGCAGATGAACATTAAAAATATATATTAAAATCTAAAGTAAGTATTGGACACACTTGGCAGTTAATAAAAAGACAATCAACTCAGTTTTGTTTGTGTTTTAAAAGTAACATAAATGACATACATTTTTAAATGCAGTGTATGACGAAGCAGCTGGAACAGCCGCAAAAGACAGGGAAGCAATGATGAGCTGGTGACCTAAATCAGTTGAATCTTATTACTAACAGGCCAAAGCAACGAAGCGCTGCGAAGGCCAATTGTAATCATACTGTTCTTATTGTTATGTTTCTTCCACCCAAATGAATCGCCATGACTTGGCGTACATGTCAAGCCTGAGCCTGAAAAAATTGCATATTTAAGGTTGCACCCCCCACTTCCCCCACCTAGCTCAACAGCGCCACCCGGTAACTTTAAAAACACTGCGCATTGACCTTACTTTATCATAGAGGCATGGAATTTGGCACACTTGTACAAAACTGCTGAAATCACCCTTTAATAAAGTTTCTCAAATCAAATAAAGGTTTCACAAATCACACATTTAAATATTCTGCAATTAGTCGAGAATAATCTGGTCTAGGTTTGAAGAGTCTCTGTGTCAAGCTACAGGATGCAGTGGCAAAACGTTTGTGAAATGCATCACATGTAACTGTCATGATCCGTAGTTTTCTGTGTTTATTTTTGAGTTATTTCTGTGTTTATTGTTATCCTGTTATCCTGTTCCCTGTGAGTCTCTGTCTCTGCGTCTTCCCCGTTGATTGTTTCCCCCTGTGTGTATTTAAACCCACCTGTTGTCTGTGTTCTTTGTCGGATCCTTGTCATGTGTTGCCTGTTTCCCCGTGCTGTCAGATGTTCCTCGTGCTGTTCTCTGTTGCTCTGTTTTCTGGATATTTTAATTAAATTCATCATTTTCACCACTTTACCTGGGTCTGCCTGCGTCCTCATCCTCACCTCAACCCACCGTTTATGACAGTAACATGTTTTTGTGTGTGCCCAAAATGAAAGACAACCTTCTGCTGTACTGCAAATGAGCTGCTTTACTGCTGTGTAATATAACTAAAGACCCCATCTCTAATCCACTGCCATCTACCGAGAATGCATTTTAACCAAAAATCTCAAAAATGAAATGTTTTTAACAGTGTTTTGATGTTTCGATGTGCTTAAGAGATGTAATTAGTTATGTAAACATTTCTTATTGACAATTTTTACATGTTCTGAATGTTTAAAGTGTTTGGAAAATAAGAAGAAATGAAATTTATCAATTTCAAATAATCAGGTAAAAAGTTTTGTCAAGCAAGACACAATGTCCATTGTAAAACACATTTGTTGAAATAGCATTTATGAATGGAAAATTGTTGCAATGTTTCTTTGATACTTAAACTATACAAAACAAATTACACCTCTAGTAATCTTGGAACATCTCCTGAAATGACAAATATGAGGCATGTGGGACAAAGTGAAATGTATTTTGTTGCTAAGGAGACAGCCTCTTACAAAAGAATAATCACAGCAGCGACATATTAAGATTGGGACAAAAAAAAGCATTTTGTTTTGCACGTGGGCATCTCACTAAATAACAGAACATCACCTCCATTTCTATGTAAACTAGTTGCACTTTTAATGATACAGATGAAACAGTTGCTTCCATAACTATTGGCTTGGCTAGGCCAAGTTTTACTTAAAAACATAGCCTGAAGGCTGTGCTTAAAAATTAGGTCATTAACAAAAAAAAAAAAGAATATTACTGCTCACGTTCTTACATTAACTAATATTCTTTCTAAAGAACATTACTTAATGTAATGTTCAACTACCACCACAATATTTAAGATGCTTAAGCTCGCAGAGTAAGAATATAATGTGCTCACATCATTTGAATGTATTTCACACAGTTACAATAATTGAGTTTTATAGAAGCAAATATTTTACTTTAAAATGATAAAAAATGTATTTATTTTAACCTACATATAACCTCTATATGTATTTAATTTCCTTTCGGAAGACGCTTCCATTGGGCTTTTTTGTCCACTTCAGTGTAAATCCACTCACTCCGGTTTCTTGCAGTCTGTTCTTGAGCTTTAAGACAAAATTACAAGCCATTTAAAAAGTACAGTTTTTCTACATTTTGAGATCAGATTGAATTTTCCTCTAATTAGTTTGTAAAAAAAAAAAAAGCAGATCTTTACATTTACATCTGAGGTGTAATTATTTGTGTGCTACAAAGTGTTTTTATTCCAAACTTGCCTTTGTCAGGATGTTTTCTCTCACAACAGGGTCATTCAGATCCACTGAGTTGTCTGTGCGAAGTCTTATCTTCACAACCTGTTTCATTACTGATTTAAAATAAGAAATACAGCAATAGGTTGAGTACCCATTTTAAAAACATGTTCTTATATGACCAAATAAATGAGTATGAAATGCATTGATATGCAAGTTTCACATTAGTAAATGGGCTGAACTTGTATGTCACATTTCCAGTTATTTTCACCACCCAAAGCGTTTTCTACTCCAATCTGTAGGCAACTTGAGGTTAGGGGAACATTGGCATGGGCCAATCCCCCTTCTGACCAACACCAGCATGGAGGCTGACCGGGAATTGAATTCATCAATTTCAGGGCGAACTCCTACCGCTGTTGTCATGTTGCCACCATGTCTGTCGAAGGCATGCTTTTGTGTTTGGAGCTCAGAGTTCCACCTAATGTGAGTCGTCTTGACTTGTTATATTCATGTTCTGTGGAAGTCAGATTGTGCCACTGAGAATTTGCATGCCAAAGGTCCTGCCCTTGACTGCCAACTACCTATCTTACGTGGCACCTGATCTCAAAATTTATGTCTGCACATGGAGTACGACTCCTGTAGCTTCATTGGGCGGAGCCCAGTTTTGCCCCAAGATTGAAAGCTCAACCACCAGGTTCCTACTGGTGAGTTCACCTCAAGACCTGACTGTAGGAGGGAGCCGTGGTCTTCCTTCCTGCTGTCAGACAAATCAACTGAAGTGGTCTTGTGACTGAAGTGGTCTTAGTCTGACTCCAAAGCTGGTTTGCCTTGGGAGAGACAACCAGGAACTAAAACTACAGATAACATAGAACTGTGGGTAATGGGGCTACACAGACCCCACAGAAAACTAAAGAGATGATTTGATGAAGGGTGACTGATTTGAGCTTCATCTGCTCTTATACAGTATGTAGTGGTAAAGAAAAAGCTAAGCCAAAAAACAAAGCTCTCTATTTACAGATCTGTCTATGTTGAGAGGTATCACTCATAACCCCAAAAATTGAGATCCTGGATACAAGAGGCAGAAATTAGCTTTCTTTATTGGGGAGCTAGCACTCAACCCCACAGTAAGGGTGAAAAACGCCTTCTATGAACTGAAAAGTCTTAGTTAAGATGATCGGGGCATTGATCAGTATGCCTCCTTGTGACCTGGAGACTTTCCAGGTGTGTCCCACCGCGAGGAGGAAACCATAGCGAAATTAAATCTCACTTAATATGTTGCAAACCCCTACATCGAGGACTAAAAGAGAAAACATGGTATTTTAACTTAGTTGTGCATTGTTGTGTCAATTCAGATATAAGAAACAAATGATAAAGCCATGCATTTCTTTATTACTGCATTGTAAATACATTATGGTTTTATCCTAGTTAGTCCTGGTAAGATCAAGATATTGAAATTGACTTGCAGAAACTCCAGATGGAAAAACAACTCTGCTTTTCTCACAAAAAGCTGACCTGCATAATTTATGGGAGTGACTTAAGAGAAAAACTGATTAAAGATAATAAATATTCAAAGCATATAAATGTCATTTTTTAAACTAACATTTAGTAAGTATCAGACAGCCACTCAGCATATAGAGATAACATATCCCAATCATGTCCAATTCTTCCTAAAATACACCTTTCAATAAAAAGAGAGAAAAACACTCACCAGGAGGGCCATAACAGACAAAACGTAATTTTGTTTCACAGGGCAAAAACTTCCAATTTCCTGATCTTGCAGAAGATGTAACACCACATATGACTGTCATCGAGCCAAGCGGATTCATAACAGAATCCCAGCTGGTAAAGACGACACCGCTCCCATCAGACCAGTGAAAATTGGGATCTCTAAAGAGACCAATCCATGGATGGTAAGGACTAGGCACCTGGCTCTGTACATTCTGGTTGTCTGTGTCACTTTTTATGGTGGCGAGGTCTATGAAGTTGTTTCTGCAGTACATCTGAGCACTGGACCAGTTCATTGGTAGATTCACAAACACAAATTGAGGTTCCGCCTGCAAGCCTGTATTTGAAGGGAATAGAGGACAAAGATGAGTAGAAGTTCTACATTTCACAAAGACGTTTTAAGAATGATGTCACATTTAATATCGTTAACCTTTGTAGCACACAAATGGGCGATTCTGTGAGCAACTAACATCATACCACTCCGCATAGTCTGGGAACATCACGCAGAATTCAACGGCGTAATGGAAACTAGGTTCATATACTGATGTTCTCCAGTGTCTGTAGTTGGCTCCGCTCCCCGTGAAGCCATCGGACCATTTCCAGTCGATTTCATTGAACAGACCAAACCAGACATCAGAGCTGTGACCAGCAGATGAAAGAGTGCTCATGAATCGGTTCTTTTCTTCTGAGCTTAGAATGGTTGCCAGGTCTGTGTGGGTCTGTCTGCAGTAGGTCTGAGCTTCGGTCCAATTCAGAGATTGATTAACAAAATGGTAGACAGGCTGAAGACGGAGGCAGGTGGAGAGCATGACCAGGTCTGGAACATAAGTTAGATTTAATTTTTTTTCAGCCATCAGTGTTGCTTTATTAAATAGCATTTAATACCAGATTGAAAACATATCGTCACTGACACTCACCTGAAAGAACCAATACTCCCAACAAGATCCTCTCCATCGTGACGCAGATCTGAGGACTGCAGTAGAAGGTGCTGAGAGTCTCTGAAAAGTGTTCTGTCTTTTTGCTTGATACAAGGGAATTTGTCTCCCTTAGCAACGTTGTTGTCATGATTGACAATAGGTAAATGATGTATACAACAGCACTGAGTAGATTTGCAAGGTTTGTAGGCTACCCAAGCAAATTGTTCTCCTTAAAAACAAACACTATCATGAATGACAAATCAAGCTGTTAATGTGACACAGAGTGCCGTCTTTTATAGTTTCTTATATACGTCTAATTACATTATGTAACTGCTGGCATTTGGATTTTATAAGTCAAATTTTATCAGATACACTATCCCTACTCAAAAGTTTGGGGTCACCCAAAAATTGTCCTTTGGTTGTTTAGCTGTCAATTTGTTGAGATAATCTGAGGAACTGTCACCTCAAACTGCTCCCACTACAGCAGGGGTCATGTCAGAGTTGACACAGCAAACACAGCAAAATAACACAGGAAAGACAAGAGAAAGTTAGATTCTGAATACTCGCGAGGAGAACAGACAGAGATGTGCTTTCAGTTACAAATCTCCTACCGCTCTGAAGCACATTTGCCTGCCCCTCTCTTTTTATTGTCTTTAGGATCCCTAATCACAGAGAGCGCTGTAACTCTAAAGGGAGGGGGAAAACACTTCATCACACAGTCACAGTGCCAATATTATCGCTAACTAACAACACAATCTATCTAACACTAGCTAATCCAGTTCCTGACCCGGGATCAAACAGGACAAGTTGTGAATCTTCATGGCGATGGTTTTATAGCTATCTAAGAGGTCAAAACAGGCCGTTCTGTGAAGAGCTGCTGTCACTGCTCTTCTTCAGAGAGGCCCTCAGAGAAAGGAAAGCAGAGTGATCAACAATACAGAAACATTTCACATTTCTTAAAACATATGACTAAACTAAATAAGTAAGAATACATAAACTAAGAACATAATGAAGATATAACAAATAGTAGATAATAATACAATTTACCCAACAGGTCACCAACTCCAGTCCTCAAGGGCTACAATCCTGCAACTTTTAGATTCACCTCTGCTCCAAAATGTCTGAATTCCCTCACCAGCATTCGTTCCTCTCTGCAATAGGCTGGAAACGAGAAGTTTATTTGATCCAGGTGTGTTTGAGCAGAGACGCATCTAAGAGTTACAGGATGGTAGCCCTCGAGGACTGGAGTTGGTGACCCCTGCACTACAGTTTACTAGGGTTGAGATCTGGTGATTGTGCCGGCCTGTCCATTATAGACAGAATACCGTCTCACTGCTTCTTCCCTAAATAGTTATCGCATGGTTTGAAGCCAAGCTTTCTGTCATTGCTTTGTCAGACAAAACTGGCTCCAATAAAGCGTTGTCCATGGGGTGATTGTCAATATGCCTTTTACCCGATCTTCTACTTCAACAGCACAAAAGCATCCCCAGCCTATAAGGCCAGCATCCTGGAGTAGCATATTAACTTTGAGGCTGATGTTTTGTGGGTTTAATGAATATACCAGTTGATGACCTGTGAGATATCTGTTTCTAAAACTACAGACTCTGAGGTCCTTATCGTCTTGGCCTGTTGTTTAACGGGTGCCTCCAAATTCTCCTCCTGTTCTGGTTAGAGCCAGTTTGTGCTGTTCTTTGAAGGGAGTGGCACACATCGTTCTATGAGATTTTTACTGTCTTGACAGTTTTCCTCATGGAATAGCCTTCATTTATCAGATCAAGATTAGACTGAGAAGTTTCAGTAGAAAGTTCTTATTTTTCTGGCCATTTTTAATTGAATTGAACACATAAATGCTGGTGCTTCAGATATTCAGCTAGCCAAACAAAGACCGCTTTTATTGCTTCTGTTATTTAGTGCAGCAGTTTTCAGCTGTGCCAACATGACTGCACAAATGATCAATTAGCACTTTAACATGATAAACCTGGATTGGCTAACAAAATTTGCAACTGGAGTGATGCTGAAAATGGGCTCTGTACATCTTCTGTAGATTTTCCAATAAAAAGCTGCCACTTCCTGTTTTAACTTCAAATTTTTGAAGCATGAAATGAAGTATCAGACTAAAAACTGCTTTAGTATCTTTGTTATATACTTCTGCTTTTTGGGTATTTCTTTCTATTATATTAATTCATCAGTACGTAGCTCAACTGGGATTATCAAATCTAAAAATATTGAGTGCTTCCAGAGATTTTTTAAAAATCTTCCTGTTTTACATTAAGTGTAATTGTTTGTGTTCATCCTAAAATCTAAATCCTGAAAAATATCCGGGAATCTCCTGCTACGTTTACCTATTTAAGATGATTAATTGTGAAAAAGTTTATCCGTCAGACTGACTTATCAGTGATTGTGCTTGTTATATTTTATTTTCCTCTCATTCTTAAAGACTTCTCAATGGAGGCTCTTTTCTCCAATTCACTGTATTCCAAAGCTGGGAGACGCAGCTTGTACAAATCTTTTTAAAATTGACATCATTTGTTGAAATCAACAATCTGTGCTAAACATAACAGACGAGTAACTGATTGGAGTTACTCATTTACAAGACATGATCCTCTCTGTTAGCACTGCTATATGGAATGGAACAGGAAAAGATTATCTTTATAATGAAAGGAGCTGTAGCCTAAAAAAAACAACAAAACTTTAGCTCAGTGGTTGTTTTATGCAAAGCCTATAGCACACAGTAGGCAAATTTAAACAAGGGTGTTGTCAACCTGGTAGGCCTGTGTGTGTTTCCTAAGCAAATGGCTCTTAAAAGAAACCACCACACACTATTTTGAAGACAGTGAATAAAACACTCATTTATGATGAAGGCAGATTATATTTTTCCTGTTTGACATTTTTTCTTTTTCCACTTTGTTATTGGTCCATCTAATCTTCACTCTTATAATTTTATTCATCGGCAGTTTCTGTTTCTCTTCATGTTTTGATTGTTTCTGTTTTGCTTGTCATGTTTCAGCTCAACCTCATGTGAATTCCTTTTAGACAACTAATACCAGACTTTTTTTAAATAAGTATGTAACTTTTACAGAAGATTGAAGCTTTAAAGGTGTGTTGTGCTACTTTGTTGCTCTATGTCTGAAGTTAACTCAGTCATTGGGAATCTATATTGGCGAATCACAGGCTAACATTAAATATTACTTCTTGGCACCTCACCGATCTATGACAATTTTCACTATTATCTCTGCAGCAGCATAGACATAATATAAGAGTAGACCCTCATGGACCGCTCTCGCCTACTGTCGCTGACAAGATTTAGGGCGGCCATCTTGGAGCGGTCCACCTCTCCACTCAATGTTATGTTTTTAGCAGCACAATAACGTATCAGCGCATTTAATCGATCATAACACGCTTTTTTGTTACTGGAAACCATATTCAAACATCTATCAAAGCTACATTTATAAACAATTATATTTTTAAGTATGTTTTAAATACATAGTTCAGCATATTTAAATATGCTTAGTGGCTATAGCAATAGAATAGGAACGGGATATTCTGATATTGATGTATAATGAGCATATTACAAAGCACACAGCCGTTAATAATTTATTTAATAAATTATTTAGTAATATCAATACATATTTATATAACTATGCAAACACAGATAAATAATGATTAATAATGACACAAATAAATAATGATTAATACTGAATAATATATATTGGATATATGTTTATATATATGTTTTTCAGCTGAGGATTTCTAGCTTCAGAGTGATTCAGCAACTGAGATTGAGTCCAAAATCCGATGTGAGATTCATCCGTGCTGCAGTGAATCCATCTCTATTTAAAGATTTCTCCCTCTTCTTCCTCACATCGTGTCTTTAGGAAACCTTCAAAACAAAATCGGAAGATTTTGGATGTATCTTGCTTTTGACAGAGTGAAAGAATTACATATAAATAATAGTCTTTACCACCTGTGTAAACTTTGCTGGTGAATGTTATAACACGTAATATAAGTTTTATAATATATGTTACATTGTTTCATTTCTAATATAGGCTCTTGTGTCAGATAATCTGTCAATGTTAGAGAATAATAATTTCTTTTTTTAGATTTACAGAATCTCAGTTAGCCTTCATAGCGGGGCTGAACCCCGGTATTACACCAAGCACTATAGCTAATATTAGCTGGTATCTCGCCGGTGGACATAAATACAGTAAAGTAATATTCTAATCACAAAATATACACAATAATATGTCCATATTACTTCAGTGATTCTTGAAAATAGGGACAAAATGGGTTTTAATTTTCCCATATTTTTTTTTATTATTTCTCAACCTTATGTATGCAAATATGACAAATAATGTTTAGGAAATGTAAAGATGGTAAGGTACAGGCTCCCAGTTGCAACATTTTTTTTTTTAAATTACATTTTTAATCGACCTGACCCAGAACTTTGTCATCACCATCTGACAAAAATAAATATAAAATGATTTTTAAAATATCCCATTAGTGATATTTTTACTCATTTTACAGACAAATGCTTCTCAAGAAACAAAATAAATATTATTTAAAACAAAAAACAACAAAAAGTCCATCTGACGGAGTTGACACAGAACTGAAGGTGGTGACAAACTAGTGAGTAAAATTAAAAACTTGATACATGTGAAGTAATGCAATTTACGTAAAATGTATTAAAATGAATTAATTGCACATTTAAGTGAGATTTGATAACAATTTCACTGAAAGAATTACAAAAACCCTGATGGAGTTGACAAAATGCCAAACTACCTCAATTTAAATGATGTTATTCTGAAGGAGGCCATATTGTAGCTCATCATGTCCATGAAATCTTTACAGTTTACCAGAATTAAGCTGTTATTTCACAAAATTTCATCAAAGTTTTGTAAATTGTCAGTTATGGAGTTGACACATCATGGTTGTGACAAGCAACTTAGGAATAAAACAGAAGAAAAAACTAAAGAATAACATAAGCTAACCGGAGCTAACTAGCCCTCCTAGCAAAGGAAGAGAAAAGACAACGTCATGGGGTCCTCAGAAGTTCTGGTGCCCCCCAATAATGCCTGATTTTTTTACATTCTTTTCATTTCTTACGGTGTTGACAAAAACTAAGGACAAATTTCAACGGAGTTGGAAAATATATAAAAATTATTTTTAATTCAATTCATCGATACTTTTATAATTATTTATATGACTACTTATACTTAACTGTCATAATATATAATTTAAGTATTTCTTTAATTGTTTTAAACTATTATAATGTGTTGAGTTCTGCTCCTGGACAAGGGATTTTACAGGTATCATCCACTGACTACAATGTTTAAAATAAAAAAAATATTCAGCAAACACAAGAAAAATATACATTTTTGTGCTCACATGACCCAGGTTAGTTTAGTCAGATATTTGAAAAAAATATATTTTGTGTATATTTTATTCAAATCTGGTGCTTTATCCATAGGACCTGTTTTGTCCCTATTCTCAAGAATCACTGACTTGTGAAATGTTTGTGGAGCCCTCACATCAATAGTCATCGATCAGAACAACAATATCCCTCAGTGCTGAGGCATCTTCTGCTGTTTTGGTTGAGCAAAGTAGGAGGGACGACCGCTCCAAGATGGCCGTCGTATTTCCTGCGCCGGAGCAGCCAATGTGGGGTCTACTCTTAGATCCCGCATATACATATATATGTAAGTATAAACATACATACATATAAACATATATCTAGGACCAAACTATAGCAGGAGCAACAACTGTCTCACGGATATAACGTCACACATGAGACAGACTTAAACTACAGTGCCACCTGCAGGACACTTTTAAAAGTACTTCAGACAAACAGGAAATAAACATGACTTCACTGTAGAAATTTTGACTTATTAACTTCACCTGGCTACACATACGGGTATATATATATATATATATATATATATATATATATATATATATATATATATATATATATATATATATATATATATATATATATATATATATATATATATATATATATATATATATATATATATATATAATATAAAATATTTATAAAATATATATATAAAATATTTATTTATTTTATATATTAATCCGATCTGTGTTCTTCAGACTGTCATGAACAGATCAGATAGGGGTCACATAAAGTTTGACTTACTTCAGGCTTAGGGGGTAAATATTCTAAGGAAAACAACAAAAGGATTGAGTCATTCATACCACTTTTAAAAACTCAACCAGTTGATCTTTAAGAAGAAAACGTTTATTGGAGTACATGGATATAGACATATGAAGCTCAGATGCCATCAAGGGACAATTTTTTTGATATAAAGCAGATAGGAAGCCAACTTTGACTATATACAAAAATGGCAATTTTTTCACAACAAACCCAAACCCAGCAGTTAAACCAGTTTCTATTAGCAGTAGCACGTCTTCTAGAGCTCTTCTATTATGTTTTTTTCTTTTTCATACTTTCAAGCAAAAGAAAGAAATGAATTGCTGAGTCCAAAATTATTCATACCCCATGGCAAATTTAGATTAAGTTGTACTTTTACTAACATGTTTCTAACTGACAGGAAGTAGAATTAATATTCCCAGTGGCCTGTTGGTAGAATGTCATAGAGAATTTGTGGAGGTGAGCTAAAGACTAAGGTGATGCCAATGAGGCCGTCAAAACCTCACAGACCTGGAACTCAACATAAAAGATACATTTTCAAAATATCAAAATCTGGTCAGAAATTTGAAGAAGAGTTTGATTATTGTAGTGCCAGGATTTCCCCCACTCATAACTGGGGAGAAAATGTTGTTTAACATGCCATTTTTCTTAAAATCTAAATAAAATACATTATATTTTTCAAATGATCTTTTGCATTATTTTATCATTTGAGAGACACCCGTCTCTTTTGTTATCAGAAATAAACTTCCTTGTAAAGTAAACAGGGATATTCCAGGGGTATGAATAATGTTGAACTTAATTGTAAGATGTTTGGTTAAATCCAAGTTGGGACTAACAGTTCATGGTTCATCCTTCTTTCTCTTCCTCTGCTAATTTTCCATCAGCCTGTCCACTCCAGGGAGACTCCACTCACTTCTTTCTCCTCCAGACTGCCCTGGAGCTTGGGGGACAAATATTTGTTGAATTATTTCAACAAATATTTTAAGGACACTCGCTATATGCTGGGTCATTTCTGTTCCCTTAAGATACAAATACCTAGGATTTCAACTCTACCTTTTTTAGGATGTTTGCTTTCAGAGAGGGATTGGTCAGACCCACAGAATCCTCCGATTCGACCTTCATCTTCGATGCCTGCTTTACTTCTAGTGGTAGATGGGATGGGGAAAAAACAGCTTTATTAAAGATAATTCATTTGACTGAATACCATTTTTCCTTATTGAATGCATCATTTTATGTCTCAGAAGGTCAGTAAAAGACTCACCAGGGGGGAGGCTGTAGCAGACAAAAGGTAATCTTGTTTCACAGGACAAGAACCTCCATTTCACTGATCTCTGAACAGACGTGGCACCACATATGATTCTCATTGAGCCGATTTTATTCCCAACGTTATCCCAGCTGCTGAATTGGAAACTGCTACCATCAGACCAAGAAAACTGTTTATCTCTAAACAGACCAATCCATGTTAAGGTTTTATTTGTCAGGTTATTGATGCTGTTGTTTTCTTCATTGGTACTGACAGTGGCCAGGTCTGTGTAGCTCTCCCTGCAATACTTCTGGGCACTTATCCAGTCGGTTAGTTTATTAACAAAAACAAATGTATGAGCTGGACGTGTTCCTGTAACAAGGAAGGATGGAGGACAGAAGTGATTACAGTTTTGTATGCTATTATAATATTTTTAGACCTAAATGTCATGCTTGGTATAATTACCCTTGTAACAGACAAAAGGTAACTTGCTGCTGCATTCTGTATCCCACCATAACCCATTCTGGTAAATGGTTACACAGAACTGATTGGCTCCAATGAAATCAGGGTCATAATTTGAAGTGTCCCAGTTCCTGTAGTCAGCCCCACTGCTGCTGAAGCCATCAGACCACTTCCAGTTGACTTCATTGTACAGACCAATCCTGACATCTGAGCTGTGACCAGCAGAATCGAGTGTTCTCTTAAGCTCAACGTTTTCAGTACTGCTGTTAATGGAGGCCAGGTCTGTATGTTTTTGTCTGCAGTAAGTTAGAGCTTCACTCCAAGTGGATGACTGGTTGACAAAGTGGTACTGACGGCAGGTAGAGAGGCTGAGCCACCCTGGAGGAAAATACATTACATTCTTGAAAATGAAATGTGCTTTGAAACCAGCAATCTAAATCTACTTATTCCTTAATGAGAGAGCAAATCAAATATAATCATATTAAAATATTTCATCTACCTGCGAGAAACAGGAGTCCCACCAAGATCCTCTCCATCGTCGGGCATCTGTAGACTGGAAAAAACCCTGGAGCTCTCAAAATAAAAAGGCTCCTCTTTTATTGTTTATGCAAATGTTTACTAGGAAATCCATTTTGTGCTCTGAATAGAAATGTGAAATTAACATAAAATCTGAAATTTGATATCAGTGTTTTTAAGCCACCCTGAAATGGATGGAAGAAAACAACAGAGAATAACTGTTTTTGCATTTTGATATTACAAAAGTAAATTTGGCTTATGGAAACATGCCAGTTTCGAAAGCACACCGGTTTTTTAAATAAAAAGCTTTGGAGGTAGGACAAGGTGTTTTGTTTGGCTGTATTGAAATTAGTTTATTTCACAAAACTGTCACATGAGCAACAACCGGATGTTGTCACTGGTGCAAACCATGAAGAAGATGACAGAAAGTAGCTGGAGGATGATAGCATGACATGTTCTGCTTGTCTGCAGACAGGTGCTTGTCTGTGTGACCGGATCCTTTCTGCGTGGTGCTGGTTGTTGAGTGAACAGGCCATGACATGATTTATCTTTTAAAAGGATGATTCTCGGTTTATTTCTGACGAGAATAACAAAGACAAAACAATCATGTTATAGACTGCCCGCTCCAAGTCCTACACAAAACAAAATATAACAAAAATGAACTTATTAGATCTAGAAATCGAATGTATTTAGATGATAAATAAACAGCACACACCTCTCCCGCAGGACGACATGACAAAAGGGGAGGGTCTAAGGGGCGCAAACAATTTAAAGACAATACCACAGAAGAAGAAATATAAAGGAGGGGCTTCCAATCTTAAAGTAAAACGGTTAAAACAATGACAGTTATTTTCAGTCATATAAGGAACAATACAAATAACCAAAGAAAGACATTTTGTGTAATGATAACAAAAGGGAAATACAACCAGGTCTGCAACTACTGCAGACAAATGCTAGTTGCAGACAAGGCAACTACTGCCTTTTTTTCTATATTCAAACTTTTCTTTTTTCTGCCTTTCCTCCTTCCTTTGTTCTCTCCCTTCTTTCCTTCCTAGTCTTTTCTGTCTCTCTTCTCTATTCTTCTTTATCCATCCAATCCATCCATTTTCTTACAGGAGGGTTCATGGTGCATATCTCCAGTTGTCAAAGGGTGAGAGGCAGGGTCACCCTGGACAGGTCGCCAGTCCATCACAGGCCAGCAGGACAAACAACCACACACACACACACACACACACACACTCACACCGAAGGAGAATTTTAGAGAGACCAATTAACCTGACAGTGATGTTTTTGGACTGTGGGAGGAAGCCGGATCAAGTAGACCCACTCATGCACAGGAAGAACATGCAAACTACATGCAGAAAGACCCCAGGCTGGGAATCAAACACAGAACCTTCTTGCAGCAAGGCAACAGCTCTACCAACTGCACCACTGTGCAGCCCCCTTTTCTTCTTCATGACCTTTGTAATTCTTGTTCCGTATCTTTTGCTTTTTTCTGTCCTAGTGCAAGTTCTTGTTCTTCCTGTCCTTCTTTCCTTCCATTTTTAGTGTCTTCCATCACTGTTAAACCTCACCTATCTAAAAACAGTTCTGTCTGTACAACAAGGCTTACAGTGTTCATATTTTAAGTAAATGTTTCCATGGAACATGCAATATTTAATTTTCGAACAGCCTTGCTCTCGAACAGTCTGTGCTCTGTCACAGTGCGCAGACAAATTTGACATGTAAATAAAAGTCAGATGAGGATGAACCACACTTCTTTATATCATCACAGCTAACCATTCTAAAAACAGCAGCAGTTGTTATGACTCATGATCTTTGGATGTTATGTTTGTAGAAAAGTCTACAGCTTATCTAAATCTACATTACACTTATCTGGGTTCTTTGGACTTTATTACTCTAAGTACTAGTCAACCCAGATGTGACACTGCACATTATGTTTCTCAGGAAATGCCCAATTTAATTCCTAACATTATTGAGTGCCGTCAAACGAAACCTTTATGTGATTCCAACTTTGACCTACAGTCTCCAGTTCATGTTCCACACTGTGTGGAACATGAGCCATTTGGTTATGGTGTAGTGTACCATGTATTCCTTTCCTGCTAGCATCTTTCACCCTGTTGAGAGATGCTGGATTGTTTCTTTGGCGTCTTCACACAATCTGCAAATGGGTTCTTGTCTGATCTGGTAGATCTAGGTCTCTATTGCTCTGGTGCTCAAGAGCTTAACCTATTTTGTCATATTTAGTCCCTCTGTGTTGTCCTCTCTAGCTATTGGTAGGATTTGGTCATCTCAGCAGCTTCAGGTTGTTGGATCAATCCAATAATATCAATAATATTGACACCAAGTTGGTGTCGGTACTGGATTGATGCTAGCTTGGTAAGATGGATACTGTAGCTTCAGATTCCCTCTTGAAATTTTGCTTTGTTTTTTGGATTGTAGTTTGTCAATTCTACCATAAAAAATATTTACTTTTGATTTGGTCTCAATTGATCCTTTGTTTTAACTTTGGTTAGTTAGGAAAAATTCACATAAATCATGTTAATAATGTTATGAACGTGTTTTGTATACACCTACAAAAACACCAAAAGGTCAGAAGTTTATTATTATTATATTAAACTTAAATGAAAAGTATAGAGATCAGAATTGCTTTCAACAATAGTGGCCATGTATTTACAAGGCTTTGGGTCGATATCAGGATATGTAATATCACACACCTCTTATCTCAACCACTTCAGTCAGTTTTTCTCAAATGGTAAATTGCTTCTCTGTCATTAGCAAATTTAGCAGCATGTACACTAGCATGATTGACAAAGCTAAGACCCTCCTCCTGGCTCTGATTGGTTGGTTTTGACCAGAAGCGGTCCATTTCTGTAGACGGCAACAGTAGCGCTGGGAGAAGGTTGATTTTTTTCAGATTATGTGTTTCATATTATACTGACAGGACATGGTGACAGTTTAAAAAAATATGTAAAAAAACAAAAACAAAACAACAACAACAAAAAAACATTTACTTCAACTGCAGCTTTAAATTATCTGTCAGTTCTTCCATGCACCCTTCACTTCTTTCTCTCTTGTCTCCCTGTTTTTCTTTATTCATTCTTCCTTTGTGTCTTTCATTTCTTCCCTTTCTCATATTTCCTTCTCTCCTTGTGTCCTCTGTCAGACCTTTACATTTCATGTATCTATATTTGGATTTATGGAAATTATGGATTACATGGAATATGTTTTCTAATTTTATCAACACTCAAGCCCTGTTGGGATGAAAACTGCAGTGCTATGAGACATGCTTTCGAGTTTTGGTTGTCATTTGGATTCTTTCTTTGATTATTTCCTTGTTTATTATTTTTCTTTATTTTGCTCTTGGCATGTTCTGTTTGTTCTTCTGTGTTTTATTGCTGCTAGTAAAGTGTGGTAAGAGTTTGGTTTCTTTGTTCATTCTTTTGTTCTATTCTTCCTGCATCTGGATTTTCATAGATTAGTTTTCTTCCCTTCTTTTTGGGTTGTACTTGGTTTAATTCTTAGTGCAGCTCTTTTGTGGTTCTCATTCACTTTCCCTCAGTTTGCCAGGTTCCTCCCTTCCACAGCTGTTCACCTGATTTCCTCATCTGCACCCAGCGCTGGTCTCCACTCCCTTTGATTAAACCAACCTGGGATTTAATAACAATCTAAGTGTTTATCATGTTTTTTTAATAACATATCAAACAAACCAGCTTAAATATTTGGAGTCCGTTTAAACCTTTAATGTTTGAACAGACTTCAAACACTTTATTGTGAGTAATTATTGGTCAATTTATTGCCAAATGGGTGTTTTCCAGAATTGTAACCTCTATTGTTGCTTTTCATATCTACAAAATGCGTTATGAGTGTTTTTAAAAAAACTGCAGCAGCGTAATCTGCTGCGTCTCTTACTGGCTGATTCATTCTGGCACAAAAGAGGAAGTGGCTGTGGAAGATGCACAGAAAGGGAGGCAGAGGTGGGGCAAAAAATGAAGATGTTTATTAAGACAAAAAGCAACATTTTTCAACTTTCAAGGTCCAAACGTCTAAAAAAAAGTCAACCAAAGCTATAAACAAAACAAAAGAAATCCAAGGACCAAAACAGAAATGATTTGAGGTCAGAATTACAGAAGCAGACCGGAGCAGCATCACTTGAGATAAAACAGAATTGATGAACTGATCAAGAAACATATGAGGATGGAAGCAACTGAGAATTCAATCACAGAGCAGAGACAGAGGGAAAGACTCAAAACCAGCAGGAGACCAAGAAACTGTGAAAAAAGAAACAGAAAGTAAAGAGAACGCAGAACAGGAAGAACCTGTCGAACACAGGAAGCTACTAATAAGAAACCTAAAGATAACTTGGGATGCAAAAAATGTACCACCCAAATATGATAAACAATATGCAAGACATAAACACCGTCTCCATCACAGACATCACTTCTTATGACATGACCTCTATATTCTATTATACACATTATATCCTTTACGTCAATTAATAAATCAATCAGTCAAGTTTATATGCATAACACATTTCATCAACATGGCAGTTCAAAGAGCTTTACATCATGAAAACATAAAAAAAACAATCAGAAAGACATTATATAATCAACAGTTATTAAAGCCAAAAATACACATTACATTTTGCCAAGTGCCATCATTAAAATCATCACTACACAGTGGACATGTTGGGTGAAGCTCCATTTATTGTAGTTCAAAAGCAACTGAGCAAGTGGGCTTTTAGTCTAGTTTTAAAGGAACTCAGTGTTTCGGCTGTTTACAGTTTTCTGGAAGTTTGTTCCAGATTTGAAGCACATAGAAGCTGAAAGCAAGAAGCAGCATTTGTATTTGTATTTTGGACTTGGCAAATAGAAAAAAGGAACATGTCAGTCCCTGATCCTCCGTCTCACAGAAACACTCTCTGTATGCAAACAGAATGTCCACATCATTAGCATTAGCACTAGCATTAGCTTACATGAAATGATTAACAAAGTTGCCCAACATACTAGTTTTACATAAATCTAACTTGAAGGAAAGACAATATCATTATTCGTTTATTGTTAGTAAATTATTTGCTTCTGGTCATTATATTGTTAAACTTGTTTCCAGATGCATACAGCTGAGTTAGTGTCATTACGTTCAAGACACCAAACTCTTATCATTTCAATGGGATAAAATAAAAATACCCAAACTGTATCGCCTCTCTTCACCTGTTCACACTGATGTGTGAACAGCTATTTCTATTCAAATGGCTGTTTGCAAAACTGAAAATGTTCCTGTTTGTTTGCAGGCCGAGCAGAAAGTGGAACATTATTTTCGGCTGAGGTTGAATATTCAGCAGCAGGATTCGGTTCTGCTGTGAAACACCATGCAACAAAACACACACTGCTCTCAGAACAACGTTTAGAACATGCAGATGATTTCATTGAAATAAAACTATCTGTAAAAAAAAAAAAAAAAAAGGACTCCTCAGCTGAAGTCAGACATTTCCACTTGATCTTTATTAACTATGTACAGACTAAAGAGAGTTGTTGATTTCTACGTTATTTTGAGGTATCACAAAAAAAGGGGGGATGGCTACACATGCACTCCACACTTTTGGGAATTTAATTTTAGGAACTGTGGTAGCTGACATGTTCCTCACATCAACTATGAAAATGTTTTTTTTCTTTTTCTTTTTTTTTGACAAAGCTGTGAGCCAAAAAATCTCAGAATTTAAATCTGCTTCTGTAGGTCAGGTGATGTGTCATGAAAACAACTTTTACCTATTTTGACACACACACACACACAAAGAAAAAAAAAAGTATATATATATATATATATATATATATATATATATATATATATATATATATATATATATATATATATATATATATATATATATATATATATATGTGTGTGTGTGTGTGTTTATGTCTTTAATTTATTAATTCAGACAGGAAGCTGAAAAGGCATCAGTGTCGCTGCTTGCTGCAGTTCCATTTCCTCTTCAACTCACACAGCTCTTCAAATCTGGTGGAAACACGTCTCTGTACATCAGAATGCTGGTTTAAAAATACATTGTGTGACAGTTAAAAGAAATGATTCGATGCTAAATCCAACTTACAGAAAATAACTGAGGTAGATTCACCTCAGTCTGATGTGGACGTGTCCAAATCATCACCTGGGAAACAGAGACAGAAAACAATGATGATAATGATGATGTTGATGATGATGAGCTGCATTATGAGAGCTCAGAAATTTCATTTAACACATTCTGATCTAATTGTGTCGATACATAGTGATGTAAGAAACACTGAAGATACCATGAATTCTTTAAAGGATTACCTCTCTGGAGTCTGTTGACTTTAACAAGCAGAACAACGACGACGTTCACAAGTAAAACATTCAGGACTCTGAGAGTCAACGTGATTAGCTTTGTGTTGAAATCAGTGTTTTCTGCAACAACAGACACAACAAAAAACATTAATTATTATTAATGATGGCTTCTGATAGAATCGACAAGGGGTTTGAAAAGATTCTTACTTTGTTTCTCTGCATCCTCATAAAACGCCTCTGTGTCTTTAAATAAAATACAGTAAAGGGATTGGCTGAGAGAAATGGAAATGTTGGAAGAATTTGAGAACAATTGAGAAATATCTTCTTACCTTTTACATGTAAATGTATCACATTGAAAGCTATGGATTTATTTTTTTTAACACCATAGAAATACAGTCCAGCATCAGAAAGATTCACTTTTTTGATTTTAAGAGAGATGGTGGAGCTGTTGGAGCTCATGTTAAACTTTTCCTTCTGAAATCCGTCACAGTTTTTAACACTGCCAGGGTCATCATTAATCAGGACACAGATACAGTTAGCCTTGTTCTTCTCTCCCAGTCTGAACCAGTAGGATAATCCACTGGAATTCTTTCTACACTCCAGTGTCACATCGTCACCTGGCTGGACCTTCACCATCTGAGACCCAGAGACGAAAACAGAACCTGAAACATCAGACAGAGGACTTACTTTCACCTTGAAAAAAGCTTTTGAATTCCTTTTAAATAAATGAAACACATTCTCCTTTCTTTGCCAGTTGTGAATCCATCCATTATTAATCCAGCGTCAGAACTTACAAAAGCTGCAGTAAAGTAAAGCTGGTATAAAGGTGCAGTTCTTCATGGTGTGTTGACTGCAGCAATGCAGCGTCCGCTAATGAGCGCTGCTCCACTCAGAGCGCTGCAAACACCAGGAGGTGTGGACTTTGTTTTTTTCCTTTCGTCATTTCTTCTTTTGGTTGAGCTGAACACGTTGGCTACAATGACTGGTGTTGCAATAAAGAAAAAGAAAAAAAAAAGTTCTCACACTGAGTGAGTGTTAATCTATATGTCAGACCAGGTGTGATTCCAAAACTAGTGGTGGGACGCGATTAAGATATTTTAATCTAGTTACGTGCAGAATCTATAATTAATTAATAGCAAGTAATCTGTATCTGATCTGTAGAAACAAAAATAGTTAATAATTACACCGATCGGTGGCTTCTTATATCTATAAGCGGTTTAAAAATAATTCTTACTCTGTGCCTCTGTGTCATCATAAAATATATTTATCTCTTTAAATAAAGTTCAGGAAAATGATATTTACAACTATTACATGAAGTCATAAATCTGTCAAATTGTGATCCACTCAAGTGAAACTGGTGTAAAGGTGCAGTTCTTTTTTTTTTATCTTGACTGCAGCCTGACTGTGTTGCAGTAACTGCTGCTCCTACTGTGGTTTTGACATTTATTCCTGTCATGATTAAAGTGAATACATCAGGTCTTTGCAAACATAAAATAAAAACAATGTGTGCTAATAGCTAACACACTGAGATCAAGGTATTCATGACTCCCAAATGGCCCTCATCCTCTTCTGTAGATTTGCACATTTCACACCAAAATATGTTCATTTCTTGGACACTGGGATCATTTTTTGTCCTATTTTATTTCCAATTTTATTGCTTTCATTAGTTTCCTTTTATATGTCAATCATTTTTTTCTCATTTAATTGTTTTTTTTAATTTACTGTTAGTTTTTTAAGTTATACATTAATTTATTTATTTTATTGAGTTGTCAAATAATTTTAATTTTTTATTTTTAGCACATTTGGGAGCATGGTACTGACCACGGATTCAGCTGCTATGAAAAAAAAGAAGCAAATCTACCTTAAATATTACTAGAAAGCACATCTGTTGTGTAAAAAATACTTTCAATTTAGTCTCTCAGGGTTTGTAAAAATGATCCTTTTTGAAAAGTAAAGCATTCCTAACAACTTAGCAGGTCATATTTATCAGCACTAACGTAGTTTCAATAAGCAACAAGCACATTCGTCACAAAGTTATAATAAACCACTTTCTGATTCCTAATATAAACTCAGACATGCACACAGTGAAGGATGTTGGTCTCTCTGCTATTTATTGACGGTTCAGTTTCACATCAGCTTCTCTGTGCTGCAGTTCTTCTCTATCTGGTGGCGGCGTACACGACGTCTGGCTCCACCTCTCTCCTTCTCTTTCCACCTTTCTCGAAGCTGACCGAGGCGTAGGTCAGCTCGTGAGAGCCAGGGTTCTGGAAACACAACCAGAGCGTTTATTACCGTACACCTTGCGCAATCAAAGACAAAAATAAATCAAACATGTGATGCTCAGCCAAGCGACGCAAAGTGTTAAAGCTGTAGTCACCTCATTTTGACGCGAGTTTCCATCCTGAGTGTTAACTGAGTGAGAGACAGAAAACATATTTTTATGCATAAAGTTTGACAGTGAACTGTAAAAGTATTTAAACAAAGCGTCAACACACAATATGAGATTGTAATTCCTGAAGAATTTTAAAATATACTATTAGAAAGAAGAGCATAATTGTAACGTGGGAAGAAGAGAGTTCTAATTTTTCTTTTTTTTTACCCAAAATACCATAGATATGCAATAATAGGGTTGATTGTCACACTTTTTACTTTCATCTAACTTCCAAAAAAAATTAATAAAAAGAATGCAATACTTTGTCAAATCCATTTCAATGTGGATTGACACACTTAAAATATCTTGCCGGAACAGAGTAACCTGAATTATTAATCAGAAGACACGCACCGCCAAATATGGGCTGTGAATGTATGAGGATTATATTTATATATGATCAAAGGAGTGAAATAGAAGAACTGAGATACTTCATTTCAGGGGCATCAGTACAAATGTGGCTCGCAACATGCAGGAAAGATGAAAACTGATCAAACTTATATATTCCTTAAGAAGCTAAAGAGGATTTTTGTGTTTCCAGTTTTACATAAGCAGACTTTTAGTACGATTATCTCAAATTTAGATTAATCGCCTGGTAAAAAGGCCATTACTCTAAAACATGTCACAACAATTAAAAACTGATACACAGCCATTCAAAGGTAATATTATTAATGTTACCTTTACGATGTTTAATGACTTTGACACACAGGAAGATGATGACAATGATTAGGAGACAATTCGAACAGTAGAGAGCCACACTTATCAGGAACAAGTTTACATCAGGTTCTTCTGCAACAAAAAGCGACTGATTAGATCAGAACGTGGCTTAATGTCTGTAAAGAGTTAAAAAAAATCTTACTTTGTTTCTCTGCGTCCTCATAAAACACCTTTGTGTCTTTAAATAAAATACAGTAAAGGGATTGGCTGAGAGAAATGGAAATGTTGGAAGAATTTGAGAAAAAATGAGAAATATTTTCTTACCTTTTACATGTAAATGTATCACACTGAAAGCTATGGATTTATCTTTTTTAACTCCACAGAAATACAGTCCAGCATCAGAAAGATTCACTTTTTTGATTTTAAGAGAGACGGTGGAGCTGTTGGAGCTCATGTTAAACTTTTCCTTCTGAAATCCGTCACAGTTTTTAACACTGCCAGGGTCATCATTAATCAGGACACAGATACAGTTAGCCTTGTTCTTCTCTCCCAGTCTGAACCAGTAGGATAATCCACTGGAATTCTTTCTACACTCCAGTGTCACATCGTCACCTGGCTGGACCTTCACCGTCTGAGACCCAGAGACTAAAACAGAACCTGAAACGTCAGACAGAGGACTTACTTTCACCTTGAAAAAAGCTTTTGAATTCCTTTTAAATAAATGAAACACATTCTCCTTTCTTTGCTAGTTGTGAATCCATCCATTATTAATCCAGCGTCAGAACTTACAAAAGCTGCAGTAAAGTAAAGCTGGTATAAAGGTGCAGTTCTTCATGGTGTGTTGACTGCAGCAATGCAGCGTCCGCTAATGAGCGCTGCTCCACTCAGAGCGCTGCAAACACCAGGAGGTGTGGACTTTGTTTTTTTCCTTTCGTCATTTCTTCTTTTGGTTGAGCTGAACACGTTGGCTACAGGGATGTTGCAAAAGGAAAACATTGAATGTTTCGTTAAATCTGCTAATCTTACCAAATAAGTTTCCCAGGCATCTTATTAAGCAACATCATGTTTTAGAAATGTAGGTCATTACAAAATATTATTCATAGCATAATTGTTATAACTGGGGTCTTTCTGCATGGAGTTTGCATGTTCTCCCTGTGCATGGTGGGTCCTCTCCGGGTACTCCAGCTTCCTCCCACAGTCCAAAAACATGACTGTCAGGTTAATTGGTCTCTCTAATTTCTCGTTAGGTGTGTGTGTGCGTGGTTGTTTGTCCTGTCTCTTTGTGTACCCCGCCTCTCGCCCGAAATGTTCACTAGAAATAGGCACCAGCAACCCTCCCTACCCCACTAGGGACAAGGGTCTACAGAAAACTGATGGATAGATGAAAATGCAACATAATTGTGTATTTTATGCTATGTTTCTGCTTTGATCGCATAATCAAAACATTTTCTCAACTTTAGAGCAACCTGGTGTTTGCTCCGTTCCTTGAGTTTAAAAGCCTCCAACACCTTGAAACTTGTTGAATAGAGTTATTTCTATTTTAGCTGATGAGCTTTGAGCGGCCCATTGATAAATAAACGTATGCTTAAGTTTGATCATTTTGATTGTTTTTAAATCTTGATTCTCTTGTAGACAAAGTAGTTTATTTTCTTTCGCATCTATCAAACCTCCTGTTGAATCAGTTTCTAGGCTCAGTTGCAGTGAAGTGGAACATGTTTGGTCCTGAATCCGACTCGTATCCAGTAATTTGAATGTGATTCCGGACAGAACTACCAAATGGTTTTGATGTTACTTTGATATCACTTTTGTTATATCTCTGCACTGGCAGGAGGTGCTATTGTGCGTTCACACTAAACACGTTTAAAGCATCAGGCACGTGTGGTTTATAGTCAAAGTCTATTGTGGAGGCTCCTCAGGGGCCTGTTGAGGCACATTTCTAGCATCTAGCGCGGCGGGATTTGAAACGTTTGGAGTGCTTTGAGCATTTGATAGGTCAAGCGTGTCCAACGTGTCCAATGCTCCACATAAACTTGAATATAAACCAGATGCGCCTGATGCTCAAAACTCATTTGGTGTGAACGCATCAACAGGGTTTCAGTGTCTTTTGCAGTTTTCTGAAAATTTGTTCTAGATTTGAGGTGTTAAGGAACTGAATGTGGCTTCTCCATATTTGGTTCTGGTTCTGCAGAGTAGAACCAGAAGACATGAGAGGTCTGTTGATACAATAACATCAGATCTTTAATTTATTGCGATGCTAAGCCATTCAGTGATTTATAAACTAACACGGGGGGTTAATTTGGAACCACAAACAGTTCCCACTGAGATCAGATATTTGCACCATTTTATAAATAATGTGAACAATCATGCAAAAAGAAAAAAAAAATCTGAATCTGAGAGAGCAATCACAGAACATGGGATGATGGTGTAAATGTTAATAGGAGTTTGTCCTGTAGTTGGTTGGTTGCTGGTTCGATTCCCTCACTGTCCGCCTTTGTTGTTGTGTCTTTGGGCAAGACACTTAGCACACCTTGCTGGCTGGTGGTGGACAGAGGGCCTGGTGATGCTGGTGCATGGCTGCCTCGCCTCTGTCACACAGCCGTGGCTACAGCCAGTGGCTTCCCATAATCACCCCCTTTACGAATGGGTTGAATAACTGAATGTAGTGTTAAGGGGTTCAAGACCTCTGGACTTGATAAAGTACTGCACAAGCCATTTACCACTGTTACCAACAGAGACAGGAGGAATGACTCAGGAGACTGAGAAACTCAGAAACTATAAGAAAACAGAGAACAGGAAGAGCCAGCAGGCCATGTCAACGCTGCCGCTTCACATCGTCAGCGTCAGAGATCAGTTCTTTTATCGTGACCTCGATTTTTACTTTACACATCACCTCCTTTAACAACTTGAAATGCAAGAAACGTAACCACCAAAACATGGTAAACAATGTCCAACACACTTTTTGATTGACAGAAAGCCCATCCTCAACATGTAATTTGTCTTGTATTGCCCATAATATACTTTTAAGACTTTCATGTTTGTATTGTTGGGTTAAACTTGTTAGCTGAGTTGGTGTCATTTCATTACGGTTAAGATGCCAAGATGTTCTCATTGATATGAAAAATACAAATCATCAGCCTGTACTTCCTCTATTCAACTTCTCACCCCGATGGTCTTTGAACAGCTATTTCTGTAAAAATGGTTGTTCACTAAGCTGAACATGTACATGTGTGTTTCCAGCCAGTGGTGGCAGACCGCTGTGACCAAGCATTGAGTCGTCATTTTCCATCGTGGTTGAATCTTTGGTTCTGCTGTGAAACGCCATGCATCAAAACACACAGAGCTCTCAGGGCAGAGTTAGACTCATCTTTTAAAAATATACTGATGGCTTAATTAAATTTAAGAAGTTACTTAGCACGTTACCATAAAAGATCTGTAATGAAATCTCTCTGAAATTAGACTTTTCTACTGAATTACATTTGCGGTAGAACTCATTCAGCATATGTGAAATACAGGGGAAATGTATTTTTATTTTGTTTTACCAAAAGTAATTTGTTCCTACTAAACCCTTTAATTTACATGTACAGTGCCTTACAAACATCTCTTCCTGGAAACAAGTGTCTTTACATGGTAAAGATGAACTGAGAGCAGGCTACGGTTGTCCGAAGTCTCTGCAGTTGTTTTTGTGCTGTGACCGCAGAGCGAAGAGGTGAGAAAATAGAAGTTTCCATGACTGTCAGAACAATTATGGCCCGCTCTTCTAAACAGAGATATGAAGACAGCTAAATAAATGCTTGACAGCAACACTTATTTGTTCCTTCACAGCCATTCTCACTTATTTCTATGAATTATGTTATTCATTTGTTGCCTGTCTTTGGCAGTTCATTCTTTTGTTTTTAGTTGATTCTGTTACTATTTATTGTTAGATCCTTGTTTGTGTTTCTCCTCCGCTCCTCTTAAGCCAGGGGTGCCCAAAATAGGTCCTCGAGGGCACGTTTTAGTTCTCTCCCTGGTGGTAGCAACAACCTTTTCAGCATGTCGATGTTCTCCTTAGGTCCTCTAATGAGCCATCATTGGATCCAGGTCCGTTAAACCAGGGAGAGAACTAAAACATGCAGGATGCCGGCCCTCCAGGACCGACTTTGGACACTCCTGTCTTAAGCCATTACCTCCTCTCTCTCTCCCTCAGCCTGCCTACCCGGTCTCCACTCTCAGCTGCGTCCTGTTTCTTAACAGCCACCTGTTCTCTGTCATGTAATCAAAGCTCCTCACAATCCTAATTTTCTGTCACTCACTGCTGGATTTTTCCACTGACCTGTCTCTCCTGTGTGTTCCTTTTGTATGTCTTCAGTTTTGTTATTAAGGACTTTAAACATGACCTTTAAACGTGACCCTTGTCTGCACTCTGTTCCACCCTCAAACTCGCCGTTCTCGACAAAAATCTCTCGCCACTGACCATCATTTCTCACTGATGTGAACTTGAAAACATGTAAACTTGAAAACATGTGATCCCACACTCGTGTAAAACTGATGCTTCATAGTGGGGGGAAAAAACTGTACATCTATTTGTCCATATGATAGATGATCTCATATGATTTTTTTTTAATGAAAACAACCTTCTAAGCAAAAATAAATAAATAAAAAGCAAGGCACACTGGAAATTCAAATATTTATTTTTAATTTATTTATTAAAATAAGGAGACACTCCAACCCTTGAAAGTTTGACAAAACCTTCCCAGAGGGAGCAGTAAAGGAACAAACCACCAATTTTTACACTTTATTACTTTGATGATTAAACAGGTTATTGCATGACTTTTCCAAAACAATTTTTTATCAGGAAATCTGTCAATAATTCAGAACTAAGTTCAGGTGAAGTTCTGAAGACCGTATAGCAGTAGCATTTAAACCCAACAGATACCAAACTTTTGATTTGAAACAAAAATTATTTATTAATTATACTCATGAAGCTTCAAACTAAAAAAACTGCATCATGAAGATCTCCATACCATCTTCCTGTCTGTGTGCTCACAGCAAAAGACTGTTTCTACCAAACCAAAGTGACATCACACAGGCAAAAATATGACTTCTGCTTAGAGTTTTTACCTAAACAGTAAATTAAAAAGTTTTCTGTTCCACTCTGGGCAGCGGTTCAGTTCCTGTTCCAGTGTTTCTTGGAGGTTGCGTACATGACCTCCGGCTCCGGCGGCGCTCTTCTCCTCTTCCTCTTCTTCTCAGCCTCTGCAGGGCGGCTCTGTTCAGTCGAGTCAGGAATCTGTGAGCCGCATCGAGAAAATGTCACTTAGAAAGCGTACTTTGTAGTTTGAAAATGAAAACGTGCGGGAGAAACTTTAGACTGATATTCACCTGATGCTGATGATGATCTGTGTCTCCATCTGCAGCTGAGGAACAGACAGAAACATATGGTAGTTATGTCACTAATCACACAATGTTGAGCTACTGCAGACTGTCTTCTCCTGAATCATACACATATATTTAATGTAAAAAATGTTCAACGATAATGTACATAAACGGGAGAGTGCTCTGAATTCTGTGCAGGATTTTAAAAGAATGCAGAGTATAAAAGGTACTGCCTTTTCTAAGTTATGCTCTTCTGACTGTTACCTTTTTGAATTTTCATCACTTGAATGATCAGAATGATGACGATGATGAGGAGCACAACGATCCCGGAACCAGGAATGACAAACAGCATCATGTAGTTTGGCTTTTCTGCAACAAACATAAAATCAGCATGGAAAAAATAAATTTTCCCTAAAGAAGCCAAAATAATAGAGCAACATAAAGTGAAGTGTTCTCACCGATTACATGTAAATGTTGCACAGTGAGCTTCAGCTCTCCACTCTTGTAACGTCCACAAATATATATTCCAGTGTCTGAGATATTTACACGTTTAATTATGAGTGAAACATTGGAGAAGTTTACGGTCATTTCAAATGATTTTCTATCAAATCCTTCACAGTAATCAATGATTCTACGATCTCCATTAATCACAGAGATACAACTGGTGTTGGTTTGATTAATCACTCTCAACCAGAACGTCACTGAACCATGCTGGAACATGTCGGCGCTCTGCAGTGTGACATCTTCACCTGGATGAACTGTCAGGATCTCAGACCCAGAAACTGAACCAGACGTCCAACCTGAAACAAAAGGAAACAAGTTATTCAGTCTGAATTAGAGCAGAAAATAAATAAAGTCCAGAATAATGCATTCTGCTGAAGCTGCAGACATTATGATGCATTTATAGTCATTAAGCAGTCAGTGCTTACAGAAGCTGTAAAGCGCAGCTGCTATCAGGACAGAGTTCTTCATTTCCTGTTGACTGCAGCAAAGAACCGAGAGCCAATGAGGCTGCTGCAGAGAGAGAAGGAATAAAAAGTGTCAAAGTTTTTTTCTAAGGTTTCTGCTTATGTTGCTGGACCTGCCCCCATCAGGCAAGGCAGGAAGAGACGTTTGTGTGTTTGACACCATTCATGTACAGTCGGTGTAATTCAAAGAGCTTCACAGGAACACAAACGAACAGAGATAAAACACATTAAAGTGTAACCAACCTCAGTGTGAACGCAGCTTGAAAAATTCAAAGTGGGTGGCGCGAAGCCGAGGAGAAAGAGTTTAGCTGGGAAAAGGTCCTGATGAAAGATGCACTGTTACCAACTTATCTACTTTGTTGCTACATTTAGTAATTTTTTATTTTTTATTTTTCCAAAAAAGCAAAAGTTGAGAAACGCTATCGATCAGTTCTCTCCATGTGCTTCTTACTCGCCACCACTAGGGGCAGTGTGTCGGGGTCAGATGGTTTAATAACAGCACTAAGCCCAACCGTTGTAACCAATAGGAAGGTTCAACTACAGTAGCCACTTTCTAACCTAAGGAGGTTGATATTGAGGCAGGTTTAGGCTACGTTTTGCAGAACGAAACGAATTTCCGCAAAAATGTCAACATGAAGATGGAACACTAAATTTATTTTTTTTAAAGGTTTTATTGGCTCTAGTGGCCTTTATTTGATAGTGAATTGACAGGAAAGTGGATAATGAGAGAAGAGGAAGACATGCGGGAAAGGTCGTCAGGCTAGGACTCAAACCTGCGACAGTCGTGTCGAGGACTAAGGCCTCCATATGTGGGTTGTGCTTAACCTCTGCACCACCACAGCACAACCAGGAACCCTAAATTTAGACAGTTTACCAACATAACATTTTAGATTAGTTAGACTTTAAAGAATGAAGCATATCTATGAAGCAGGAGTCATTTAACACAGTGAATCTTCAAATCAGGAAGGTGTGGGTTTGATTTCATCTTCCTGCTCTCTCAAGTGTCAGTGTGCTTTGTGCTGTGTTATGGTGTAAATTATTATCATTACTATTACTATTTTTAACTTCATTTTCTTTTAAACACCATTGACAGCTTTTGGATTTTCCACGTTGTGAGATTTTGAAGTACATTCATATAAAAAGCCAATAAACTCGGTGTACAGTTTTTGTTGTATTACTGAGAAAGAAAGAAAATCAGGGCCTTCATGTGGTGAATATGCACGTTGTTCCTGTTCATGCATTGGTTACATCATTTTTAACTGCCCTTGGCTGTGAGCATGAACATGTCAGCCATTTGTCAGGAACAGAAGCAGAACCCAGCTAATTAGTCTGAGTCTTTCCTTTTTTGACTTTAAAACACAACACCAACATCTTTATATTTTTTTATACCAGACTCACGCTTTGCATTAAAAGCAGTCCAGTTTCAATGCAGAACCAAAGACGAACTGTAAGAAGCGTCGCCATGGTGGAAAATGACAAGTGAAACCAAACTCGTTGCTCTCCACAAACAAACAAAGCTCGGTCAGGCCTGCCTACTTCTGCTTTTCCTGGACGAGCCCTGCTGGTGACACTGCTGCTGTCGAAAAGGTGTCATGTCTGAGACGCTGAGCAGAACAGCACCAACAACTGTCTCATCTCTCACAGAGTTAAATTTAACTTCCTCAGGCTGTCCTTCCTCTTTTTGACTTGCACATTAATGAGTGAGAGCAGCTTCTTCAAAGTACAAATGTACGGGTTTATTTCTACGTTTGGAGCTCGATGTCATTTTTCTCTCTGGTGACATTTTTAGCTGTAGCTCTTCAGTCATCCTCCTGGCATCTGAAACCGTTCATTTTCTCATAAGCAAAACCAACAATGAACTGATATGAATTTGCTCAGCCTCTGTTTTTGACACATACCACAAGGGCAAATGTGAAAAATCCAACGAACAGCAATCACTGCATAAACAAATTAAATGACACCCTTGCAGGTAACAGCTGCCGTAAGATGTTTGTGATGATTTAGAATCAGTTTTTTTTTTTTTTTTTTTACATCTTTGGAGAAAGTTTAGCCAACTCTTGCTGAATTGTTATATTAGGCCAAATGGACGTTTCTAAAAGCATGAGCAGCTCCTTCATGTGAATGCCACAGCAGCTTATTTAGATTTTGGCCCAGATTTAGACTAGGCCGCTTCAAAACCTTTCGTTAGTTTTCATTTTTATGCCACGTAGTTAATGTGGCGCTGCCGTCCTGCACCCAAAGATAAGTCAGCTTGAGTTTGAAACTATGAACTGTTGATCAGACGTTCACCTTCAGACTTAGTGATCAATGCAGACTAGGTAAATCCCTCGTGTCTTTAAGTATATAGTTAATTTAAATGTGTTAACCATATGTTGGAGTGGAGTTTGTGTTAAAAAAAACTAATAATACCAAAAAGCAACACATGGTTTAGACAGTTTAATTTATTATGACTTTTAAAAAACATTCAAAAGAAGAGAGAGTGATGTTAACCCTGTGTGATTCTCCATTGTTTTCATTTATTTCAGTCATTTGCAATCTACAGAAATCATGAATCATAAAGTATCTGACAGGTTCTTCCGTTGCTTATTTACACAAATCATTGTAGTTATATCTATGGACATGTGTTTCATAGGATTTTGATCAAGACAGCAGATTAATGAGCCGTTTTTGCTCCAGCTTCTTCCTCAGGGCAGGCAATGGGAATCATAGATAGTATTAACTCTTACAACGCTTGTTGTACAGTTTTCGTAAATACATGCAGCATCCTGTAGATGGAATCAGAATCAAAAAAATAAAAAAAGTCACAAAAAAGTGATGGTGTAAAATGGTTAAAGGTGAACTAGATGCTGTATTTACCTCATCCTGATCTGGATTTCTGCTGGAATCATCAGCTGAGAAACAGAAACAGAAACAACAGAGGAATGAGATGAAAGTCTTTCTGCAGTCAGACACAATTTAATGTTTGGAATTTTCAAGATCCAATGAGAAAAGAGACATTAGAAAACAATCAAGTCTGCAGGATTTTTGATCAAAGATGCGAAAAATTTCTCAATTTCCTATAAGACTCTAAATATTAAGTGAAGTAAAAAGCACTTTATTTTAGAAAAATTATAGGCTTTTTATCTCATTCACAATTAAAGTCACAAGTTAGCTATTTTAACAAGTTTACCAAGCCTGTAAACAGAATACACACAGAACACACACGGTTCACATAACACACACATGTACACACACACACACACCCACACACCTGCACACACACACACACACCCACACACATGCACACACACACCCACACACATGCACACGCACACACCCATGCCTGAGCATATGGATACAGTTCCAAGTTTCACCACTATGCCCTATAACGGTTTAAATAGTAAAAAAAATAAATAAATAAATAAATAAGTCAAGTCACTAGTTTGGCAGTATTTTGGACATTTAAAACAGTAAAACTAGCCAATAATTATTGATGTTGAGTGATGTGAGATGCTTACGTTGTGATGCAACCTGCTATTGCATTGGAGCAACAGTTTGGTTACATTAAAACCAAACCCGTTCACAGCTCAGTTGTTACACTTCAATGTGTCTTATCCTTCTGACAGGAACGATCTGTGGTCTGTTCGCTCACACACTTTTTCAATTCAATGCCAGGTTTGTTATTCTTTTTATTTCTATTGTTATTATTTTTAGAATATTTTCACTGTAGAGAAAATATTTTGGTAGGTAAATTATGTCAAATCATTTGCAGGAAATGACTTGACATAACTGAGACCATTTACATGTTGTAAATGTTTTTCTAATGATACATTATTGTATATTTAGGTATGCAGTGGGTTAGTAAGACTACTGACATAAACACACACAAAAAAATCGATGAATAATAAAGCCTGACATTTTTTCAGCGTTACCTTTCTTAGATTTCGTAGCTTTACAAACCAAACAGACGATGATGAGGATGATGATGATGACAATCAAGAGACCATTCGCAGCACAGAGTAGAAAAATGATTAGGAGAGTTTTGAATTCAGGTGTTTTTTCTGAAAAAAAAAATAAGAAAATGTTGATTTAAAGTATTCTAAGCAAAATGTGTCTTATTAAAGAATAACCATGACTAATAAAGCCAAATGATTCTTACCTTGACTCTCAGTTTCTCCTTCAAATTCCTCAGTGCCTTTTAAAGATGAAAGGAACATGCAAGATTATAAAGGAACAACAAAAAAATAAAACCTTGTCTCTTTAAAAAAACTTTCTCACCGTTCACATGTAACTGAGTCGCAGTGAAAAGTCGATGTTGTTTGGTAGCAAATCCACAGAAATACAGTCCAGAGTCAGAAACGTTCAGCTGATTTATTCTGAGAACTGATGTGGACGAGTTGGACCAAATGTTAAATGATCCACTTTTAAATTCATCACAGTATCTGGTTGATCCTGACAAACTGACAGAGATACAACTGATCCTGGTTCTGTTTACTAATCTGAACCAGAACAACGGAGGACCAGAATGTTTGTTACAGAGCAGATTGACGTTTTCACCTGGCAGAACAGACACTGTCTGAGAAACAACAGAGATCCAGCCTGAAACATTAGAAACCAGAGATTTATGACCAAAAAAACACCATTTCCTGAGCAATACTTACAAATTATGCTAAATGTTAAAGTTATTAATGCATTTGAAGAGATCAAATAATAAAACTTACAGCAGCTGAAGAGAACAGCTCCTATAAAGACAAAGTTCTTCATGTTGAGTTGACTGAAGTGACGAGACGTCAGGAAGCTGTTAGCAGAAGTAAAATCATAATATAAAAAGATTATGATGCTGACTGGACGGCCCACTGTGAAGCTTTCTGAAAAATAACCACAAAAGTCTAATTGTGGTTACCTTCATCTGGGTTGATGACAGGGGAGGGGCATCATGTCAGGGGGAGGGGCATCATGAGAGGGGCAGGGGTAAGTACTGCAGGAAGTACTTTCTCCAGCATTTTGTTTTCGTTGTTTAGGTTTCTGCTTACATATGGGTTTTTTTAGTTGTTGTTGTTGTTGTTTGTTTGCCATTTTCTTTTCTTTTTTTTAGTTTATTCCTTTATATTAGTACCTTTATGCAATGATTATCATTTGTGAATTTGGTCTTGGTTCTTGTTTGTTTATGTTTCTTTCTGTTTATTGTTTGATAGTTTCAGGTTTTCTTCCTTCCTTCCTTCTTGTCGACCTGCTTCTCGTCCCAGCTGTTCTCCGTCACCTCATTCTCTCTTGCCTGCGCTCTTCCTCAGCTGTTCCCACTTCTCTCTGATTATCTTCTCAGATTGTTTCATTTCCACCTCAGCCTCAGTATAGAGAGCAGAAACCAGATGTTTACATACATTGAAGAAAAAGTCACACCTTTTTCCTCACTGTCTGAAGTTACATGAAGTTAAAATCTCTTGGGTAGGTCAGTTAGAATTACCAAAATTATTTCTATTTGCTTACATTTGCCAATATTTACATTACATTCTTTCCTCTGGTTGGTACTGTTGTTGGCTACTGCAGCAAAATAACCCAACAACATGACGCTGCCACCTCCGTACTCAACAGTTAAAATGATGTTCCTGTAGTTCGCATGTTTCATCCAAACGTAACGATGGTCGTCATGGCTATACCGTTTGAGTTTTTGTCAGACCACAGGACATGCTGTAACTGCTTCCAAGCATTTTCAAGTTCCTTTTTTAAAGTAATGTCTTCCTCCTTGCTGAGCAGCATTTCAGCCCCTGTCGGTACAGGACATGTTTCACTGTGGACAATGACACACTCTTACCAGCCTCAGCCAGCGTCTTCAAAGGTATTTGGCTTTGGTTTATGGGATTGATTTACTAAACTAAGGAGGAGCAGTAAACCGAGCTCATCCACATTTCAGAAAACTCAGGCAATTGTTGCCGGCAGTAAGTCGGGCTCATTTCCGGTGAGGGTTGGACTCCGCCAAGGCTGCCCTTTGTTACCGATTCTGTTTGTTACTTTCATGGACAGAATTTCTAGGCGCAGCCGAGGTGTTGAGGGGATCCGTTTTGGTGGCCTTAGGATCACATCTCTGCTTTTTGCGGATGATGTGGTCCTGTTGGCTTCATCAGATCGTAATCTGCAGCTCTCGCTGGAGCGGTTCGAAGCTGAGTGTGAAGCGGCCGGGATGAGGCTTATTGCCTCCAAATCCGAGGCCATGGTCTTGAGCCGGAAAAGGGTAGAGTGCCTTCTCTGGGTCAGGGGAGTCATCCTGCCTCAAGTGGAGGAGTTTAAGAATCTGGGGAACTTGTTCACGAATGAGGGAAGAAGGGAGCGGGAGATCGACAGGCGGAGTCTGGTGAGGTGTTCCGGGCACATCCCACCGGGAGGAGGCCTCGGGGAAGACCCAGGACACGCTGGAGGGACTATGTCTCTCGGCTGGCCTGGGAACACCTTGGGGTTCCCCCGGAGGAGCTGGAAGAAGTGGCTGGGGAGAGGGAAGTCTGGGCCTCCCTTCTGAAGCTGCTGCCCCAGCGACCCGACCCCGGATAACCGGAAGAAAATGGATGGATGGATGGCTGGAAAATTAATCGACTCATTTAGTCAATGTGGTCAAATAAAGAAAAGAGCATGAATAAGATGGGAGAGAGGAGGGATGTGCTGAGGGGATAATGTGCTTCTGAAACCACAGGGGTGAGAATGAGAGAAGGGAGAAGGCTGTAATACAAGCTGGCTCCCTCTAGAGGGAGCTGCTGGCATTGGTAAAATCAAACAAAATCTGGGTTAGCTGTGACTTCAGTGCAGAAGAAATCTCAGTTAAATAAGAGAATTGTTTAGAGCATTGGGAACATCTTTTTGGAATTTGCATTAAAAAAAGGATGTTCCTTTGATATAAATATGTATACTGTCATAACATGATAGCATAATGCACAAACATCAAATTTCCTGCACAATAAAGTTTTCATGGCATGATGTTGCATAGCTCTATCTTTCCTGTGCACTGGTGGAAATTCCATGCCTTTTCCAATGGCATATAGAAGAAAGAAGAAGTTAGAAGAAGAAAAAAATATGAAAGAGCTAGTTATGTTTTCGGAGCTCCGACACTCTGTCATGTGTCATATTGTGTATGATTCGTTCATCTTTTTTATCCACTGAAGTCCGTCTGACTAATCCGTCCAACTCCTTCTCGTCTTTGATTTAGTCAGACAGCAGCTGAGTTTATAATGGTTCCGGGTTCACATGCTTGTAATAACAAATGTTTAGTTGAACTTATAAAAATAAGATTCAATTGGGAGTGTAATCTTTAGATATGGGTAAATGCGGTGACATGTGTAATACTACTACTGCCATGGCTAACTGGTTCTGTCTGAGAAAGGTCGACGGCAGAAATTACAAGACAGCAAATGATTCCACATATTGTGTTTTTTATTATTATTATTTAAACATGGGATTGATAGTGTACATTTCCAGGTCTATACTGGTTAACCATGGGATGACCACTGATGACCTGCTTTAGGTCAAATTACTGAAGGAGCTGCTGGTTTTTGACCAGAACATTGTAGTTTATTTTTTTGTCATCTGGTGTTTCAAACCTCCAGATCAGTCAGGGGAAACATGCTGACCCCAATGGGCACATGAACATCAATGCTGGACTTGGAAACAATGAAAAACAGAATATGGTTTTGTCTGATAAACTATGTTTTGTTTTGTTTTTTTCACAGCACATGGAAGTTGTGTGTGAAAACATGGGAGGACCAGAGGTGGGTAGCAACTTGTTACATTTACTTGAGTAACTTCTTGGGAAAAAAATGACTTATAAGAATAGTTTTACTCTTAACCCTACATTTTACTTGAGTCATTTTGTTATAAACTATCACTCCAGCTATGCCAAAGTAGTGCTACTCTAACTCGATTACAAGTTTTGTGAACTCTACCCTCAGGCTTCCTGAGTGATGTGGAGGCTTGAAACGCCACATGACAAAGCTCTGCACATTTCATTGTGTGGAGGACGAAGTGCTGGCAGAGGCAGCATGCAGCGGTTTTATTTATGGGGTATTTAGGTACATGGTAAAAATGAGCCATGAATATATGGATTATATTTTCGATCTCATTTTTCTCTCTGGAAGACTCCATCAGGTCACTCGCTCCACTTCAGGGCGGCTCCACTCACTCCACTCTGCTGCAGTCTGTCCTGGAGCTGGGGCACACACACACATACACACACACACACGCACACACAGAAACCATTTCAGGAAAAACAGTCTGTTTTTGTTTTATCAAAAAATATTCTCATTTGAACTATGCACTGAAGGGTAGCTGTGCAAACTTTTCATATGCATTCACCCTTTACCTTTGTCATATGTACCTTATCAGGATTACATAGATACATAGATATATAGAGAGACAGACATACAGATATTGTCCCTTGTGGAGATGGACTATAACATAAAATCCAAAATGCATACACTAACGTGTGTGTAATGCATATGAAGACTTCCTGTCAGACTTGCCTTTGTCAGGATGTTTGCTTTCAGAACCGGGTCGTTCGGATCCACGGCGTTCTCCACATTCAGTCTCAGCTTCACTGCCTTTCTAAATACTGGTTAATAAAGAAGAGGAGATATTTAATATCATTGTTTTCAACAATAAGATTAAATAAACAACCATGTAAAAATACAGATGTTCACACAAGTTAGATTCTGTTGTTTTTTTTGTTTGTTTTTTTCTGTAGTGCAGGTTGCAGACTTGCAGTAAAATACTCACCGCTGTGGCAGACAAAAGGTAATTTAGTTTCACAGGACAAAAATTTCCATTTCCCCAGTCGCCCAGAAGACGTAACGCCGCATATGACTGACATGGAGCCAATTGGATTAATGACAGAGTCCCAGTTGCTGAAGAGAAAGTCGCTCCCGTCAGACCAAAAAAGGTTTGGATCCCTGTACAGACCAATCCAGGCTGAAGAAGCTATTATGTTGTCCAGTATCTGGTTTTCTGCATCTGTTTTCACGGTTGCCAGGTCCACATAGTTCTCTCTGCAGAAGCTCTGAGCGCTGGACCAGTTCCTTTGCTCATTCTGAAGAGAAAGCGTGGCCGACTCCGGTGTTCCTACAGAAAAGAAAGTGAAAAACGGTGAACAGAATTTTCAAAAATGTATTTTTATTATTATTACTATTATGATTATTTTAAAAGCCGTGATGAATCTCCTTACCGCTGTAGCAAATAAACGGAAGGTTTAACGCACAATCGTCATCCCACCAGTTTCCTCCGCTCCCGGATTTCACGCAGAATTGCCTGGCGCTCTCAAACTCCGGTTCATTCAAGTCGCTCCTCCAGTGCCTGTAGTCAGCCCCGGTCCCAGTATAGGCGTCGGACCACTTCCAGTCGATCTCGCTGTACAAACCAATCCAGATGTCAGAGTTGTAGCAGGCGGACTGGAGTGTGTTCATGAGCAGGTTCAGGTCTTCGGAGTTCTCTACGGTTGCCAGGTCTGCGTGCGCCTGTCTGCAGTAGGCCTGCGCCTCAGTCCAAGTCAAAGACTGACTGAAAAAGCGGTAATGATGGCTGAGACCAGAGGAGAGGATGAGAGAGTCTGAAAGATAAAAATACACAATCATTTTGTAATCTACCCTTAAACATTTGTTTAATCAAATACAAATCACTCACTTGTGAGAAAAAATACTCCTAATAAAATCCCTTCCATCGTGATTCTCCTCTGTAGGAGATATCTACTGTTACGAAGGCACATTGTGTGAGGACCGAATAGGTTTTTGAGTCTTAAAAACAAAAACGTGTCTTAAGCCTTTTGATGCAAATCGTTTGGCACGACGGCCATACGTAAGTGCAGGCAAATGTTTCTGCTGAACACACAACAGAAGTCTGTCTACGCTCAGCTCTGCTGTGTTTCCCAGGCAAATGTCTCGCCTGAGGAAACACCGCTGCGTGAGGGTAGCTGCACGTGTTGTACGAATGTCCTGCAAGCACCACTTTGTGTTGAAACAAGCAAATTGTGTTGTGCCAGATTAGCCTTCCTGACCCCTCAGGTCTCCTGGTTCTGGTTCTGCTGACTTCCACCTGTTTAGAACTGCATCTGATTAACAATAACCGGAACCGTGGTTGATGTATGTTTGATGACGATTATCGCTGAAATGTACTTGACTTGATCCATTTCTTTTGTGCAAACATCGATAACTTTTCAATGCTTATCTATTAAAATTACAGAATCACAACTTTTAAGTCCTTAAAATTACTTCTCAAGAGTTCCTTAAACTCTGAACTTAAGTTTTTAAGAAGCTGCTACCAGTTAATTAAATCATTTTCAAAATCATCAAACCATTTACAGTCCAGAGTCAGACCTAGACATTTTACTTCATTCCATCCATGTTCGTATGCAATTGTAATATTTTTAAATTGAATCTCATAGATCCTTCCAGCAAAAATTTAATTGACCAATAAACCTGAAAGCCATGTGGTATTTGATTAACTTGATATATTTGTAATAGAAGGACTTCACAGGTAACAAAAGCACAATTCTCCAGAGTGGACCAAAGCCAGACACTCAAGGAACTGCAGAAGTGGCAGGAGCTGCTGATGGAATAGACATTAACTATTAAAAACATTTAGTTTGTTAAACACATCAGAACCTATAAAATGACAGTTCTGTTGCACCAATGCTTTGTCTTACATAAAAAGACAAACTCTGTGTTTAAAAGCGCAGTCTGGTGAGAGCGACATGTTCTTCTAAACAGGACTGGAAACATGATTGGTTCAATATAAAACAGCTCAACTTGGTGACGAGGGGCCGGAATGAGATTCTGCAATCCTTGTTTGAATGTTGTTAACGGTTAACGTCACAAACTACAGAACAAAAACGAAGAAAAAAAGTATTTTTTTAATTTTTCGACATTTTTTTCATGCAAAGTGGTCCTGTTGCGCAACACTTCTTGCAAATACAGAACGGTAATTTGCAAATGTAATCCGACTCCCAGGCTTCTCAAACAACAATTTTACATCTGAAAAACAAACATACACATCACACGTTTGGGTACCCATGGTGCCATGCAAACATGTTGAGCCGATTGTCTTTTCTTTGTACCAAGTCGACTAATCAAGTTTATTTGTATCACACATTTCAGCAGCAAGGCAGTTCAAAGTTCTGCACATCCTTAGAAACTCACATTATAGTTTACATCAGTAGAGTTTGGCTTTTCAGAAATATATTTAATGTTCTTCAAAGTCTTCTCATTGCGATTTAAGATGTTTTTTTTACTATGAATGTTAGCTGGGTTTTTTTTAACTGGTTTATTACCCAACAATCCTCTGAGGATAAAGTTTCTTTGTCAAAGAGTCACTTTGAGTCTGATAAGAGGTTTGCCTGAACTCAGTATGATTACTGAATGCTAAGTTAAGTTACATGTTTATTTTTCATTTTTTGGTAGCAGCATTTCCAAACTACATTTTGAAATAAACAATTGGGACTCAATTTTTAATAAGTGTGACAGCATACATTTCTGAGAATTTACTAAGACGACTGAAAACTAGAACAGGAGAAAGTTTTTATTGATGCCTGAGATGGAAACAGTGGAAATGATTCATTCTTGTAACATGTAAGATCTGAATAACTGGACCTTTGGCAGCTTACAGCATCTTTCCATCAAGATTGCAAAACAGTTTCTTAATTATGTGAAAAAAACAGGACAATGATGGGTCACTTAAAATATTGTATAGTGGCACACACTGCTTAATTTGTTGAACCATATTTTAATTATTTTCAGCATTTGATTGTTTTAATAAAAGTTTCCTAACTTCAACTTGAGCTATTTGTCCTCTCTAACTTGTAAACATCTGATTGCTCAGCAAAGGACTAACTCACGTCCCAAACCTGCAAGTGTTTGTGGTTTGAGTTGCCTAAAAGTTATATTTACACAAGTAGGCTCTTTTTTGTCAAAGACACTAAGTCGGTTGTTACCTGCCATATAATGTGTTTTTTTTAGTCCCTGTGTTAGATAAGAATAGCATTTTTTCAGTTTTTCACTTTGAATCGATGAGTGTAGGACCTGTTTAGTATCTTTGATTTGGCACTGATTGTGGTTGTTGTGTTTTGGTCTCTCCTGCGTCATAATCAGACACCGTCAGTAACCCCAGAGCGTCGTCTGACTGTCAGCATGTTTTATCCCAAAACTATCATCTCACCAAGGCACCAAGTCTACAAGCCTTTGTGATAAACTTATACAGTTAGGCTCAAATATCTTTAGTACTCTGACAGACAGAGATTCAATTATTTCAGTTCAGCTAAGTGAGCAGTATCAGGTGCTTACCAGCAGAGGGCAATCATCTACTTTGTCATATGTTAAGCACAATGACGATGGCGGTTTATTTACTTGATTTCACAACACTTGAATGTGGTTGTGACCCAAGATAAAAAGGTTGGCAGTAACAAGCTTACAAGAAGCAGAGAGACAAAACATAAAAATGGCCACTTCAATCAACGGTTGCTGTGTGCTGCTCGAGACGGGAACATCAACCGACGGATGTTCTGCTCTTTGTTCAAGTCCTTGTAACATCTGTCATTTTACAGGCTTTAAAGGTTACATGTTTTCCTGAACTTCAGCCCTTTGCCTCCTGAGGACAGTAAAGTTTTTAAGGTCTACAACCAGCGACTAACATAGAACACAGAAACTGCTTGTTGCTCTGGTCCAGGCTGTTTACGTCAACCTCAGCTCCACTGGTTTAGTCCAACCCGCTGCTCCGTCCTGACATGTCTTTGTGGCCGTAGCTTTGATGGTGTGTCTTAGTTCATATGGCTTTACAGTAAGACGTCCACCCTGTCTCTTTTTAACAGGGATGGAGGGCTGGAGGACGGGTCTCAACCTGTTTTTTTTCCCGTCTCAGATTGTTAGGTCCGCTCTTGGTCTTGTTCGACAATATTGGTAGAGGGCGGCTTGCGGCTAGAGTTTCAAAGCTTTGCCCCCTTTTTATCTTCACCCACAGACGCACAAGACGACGAATTTGAATTAAAAGCAACATGAGTGATTACAGCGCAGCGTCTCGCCGCGTTGGTTATTGCTAACGACCTTGAAATCAGGTTGCATGTGAACGTCTACATCAACAGACGGCAATTGGTCTTTGATTTGAAAGAGTGCGTCTCTGCGGTTTGGCCTGGCTCGTGCTGAACAAGCACCTGCAGAGCGAAGAAAAGGATTAAGTCTGCTTTTTAAAAACATGAAGAATTTTAAGAGAGTGGAAAGTAAAGAGCATCAGAATTTTGTCCACCAGGATGAACGCAGACGGAAGGACAAACATGCCAAAAGCGCAACACCCAGTTTCAGCTAATGTTCACTAATGTGCTTTAACAAACCTCTGAGGCCCTTATATACCATCTGAAATTAGACTATAGGTAATACATGGGTGGACTGTGCTTGTTTTTTTTTTTTTTTTTTTTACATGATTATTCAAATTGAATACATAAAGGATGTCGTAAGACGGCAAACGGGTAAAGTTCAAGAATAGCTTTTCACATCACTCCAAATGAAAGGGGTTGTAGCCCTGACTTTACTTTATCTTGGAATTTTCTTTCAATTCTAAACGTGTCTTCACCATCTTTACATGAAGTTACTCAGTTTGAGAAATGAAAAGATATTTATACTACAAGCAGCAAAATGCCTCCAACATGGGCCCCAAATGAGGTCTTGCTTTTCGTTGCAGAAGCCCACAGGAAACTTATCTCCTCAAAACTGACCTGAATTTTCTGCTTTGAAGCCCGAGTCACAGTGGAGCAAAAATCAAGTGCTACCGCAAAGCGGTAGCCCCTCGTGCTCCTGACCTATTTTGATTTCTTAGAAGAGCTTTGCTGTTGCCATCCTCACTTACTGTTAGCGAGTAATTTGTGTGAAAACCACAACAGTTTATTTATTTACTCTGTCAATGTGAGAAGTGAATCTTTCTCAGGCGTGTAGTGCAAATAGCCAAGTATTTCAAATAGAGTGAAAAAGTAAAGTATTAAGATAAAGAATCAGTTAAACAGATGGAAAACACAACTATACGGTAGATAATTTATACTCTACTTGAATCCTAATCCAAACTGATGACTTAAAATCACTTCTGGTGTCTTGTTTAAGGAAAGATATGGAAAAGTTTCAAATAGAGACGGGAGATTTAAGAGTATGGAACCTCTGCATCCATGAGGATGGCCTTCATCATCAAGGACTAGATGATGAAGGAATATATTGCTAAGAGAAGCACCAACGAGGCACACAATTACATGGTTTTGAGTTTTGAGCAAGACATAACAGACAGTAAAAGTGATAAGACCTAAGATTTTGCATACCTTATATACTGCACTGTGCAGGTTATATGTTCCCTATTGGGTTCTTTTCCAAAATATCCCTGACTTGGAGCTCTTTAAAACATGCCACATGAGAGATATGTTTAAAAAAAATGATCATGTAAAGATGCATAGAAATAAAACTACTCATATGGAAACAGAGCAGATTTCATAATTATATGAAGCCTGCAAGGGAGTGGGACAGGTATGTGTTTAGAGAGCATATGTATGTATATATGTGTACAAATTCCCATGCAGCCCTTCTAGTTAATAACTCAGAGACAGCAGTTTTAAAGTTGACTGTCTCTCGTATTGAAACAATGTTAGAAAACTACACTGCTCAAAAAAATAAAGGGAACACTCAAATAACACATCCTAGATCTGAATGAATGAAATATTCTCATTGAATACTTTGTTCTGTGCAAAGTTGAATGTGCTGACAACAAAATCATACAAAAATCATCAATGGAAATCAAATTTATTAACCAATGGAGGCCTGGATTTGGAGCCACACACAAAATTAACGTGAAATGTTCCCTTTATTTTTTGAGAAGCATATATTTATGCAATCCTCACTTTTAAGTGTTAATATAATGATTTGTTCTGTGATCTTTATTTCGACTATATTACACTAAGAAAATTGTCTTTCTTATTAGTGTTGAGATAAAAAGGAAACTAACAAGGCAGAAGAATCACATTGTGCCATCTGTAGCTGCACATTGACTTCCTTCTGCATGTACTTCAGCTCATCCAGGTCACCTTTATCGAGTTCCTCTTTCTTGTTGACTTTTGACGCTACATGTGATGAGTGACTTACTGTCATACAGAAACCAGGTTTTTATGGAAATTACATCTGCAAAGTGACACCTAGACATTTGGACATGTCAAGCTCTTCAGTTTGGGTTGAAACACCAGACGATGTACTTGGAGATGCTGACTCTCATGTCCAGGTAACTTACAAACACATCCTGTTCATGTGGAAGGTTACAGCCTGAGCAGAACCACAGGTTGATGTCGTTTTGGCACTTCCCTCCATGGGGTTGCCACAATAAGGCAACCTCACAGTCACCACAGCTGTGCACACACAGACTCTGCAAACGTTTTTACTCTGGACGGCCTTCCTGGCGGGAGAAGAACGGAAAGTGAATCACATCATCTGCAAAGAATCAAATCTGAACAAGTAAGACATTTGCTGTGCAATCATTTAATAGATTGATCTGATGTATCAATCAGCCTACTAAATCTATTTTTAGTTAGATCATCTTTTTCAGTGGTTTGTTTACATTTACCTAACTAAATGTATGGTAAAGAAATACAAAATTAATTTGATCTCAGGTTTTTTTTTAAAATTTCTGTTTAAACCATCAAACATTTTTATGACTAAAATATAACATGACATGTTGATATGAGAAAATGGTTGTTTCCTAAACAGGACATGTGTCACTTGTCAGGGGCCAATCAAGTGCAGACTTCTTCTAAGAGAGGAAAATGCACTGAAATTCTTTCCGTTCATCGTCATATTTGAAACATGCTGACATCAAGTCAGTTTGTCGTCTGGGCAACGATTTTGCTCATGCGCACCATTGGTGAGTTTTTTGTCTAAATATTTCTATGAATATCATCTAAATATCCCACATTACCTTCTGTCATGGTTTTACTGAATCGTAAGAAACTTTATTGATCGTATGATTTGACTCTAATTTAACGTCAGGTCAGAAAATTCATCTGAACTTAACCCCGCCTGTTCATCAAAGTGGCAGCTTCGTATCAGCTCCCATTGGGGGAAAAGTGACTTTGCATTGTTTCCATGACTCAGAACGGATCTACTGGTACAGACAAACCCTGGGACAGAAACCAACGCCGATTGCCAGCTTCTATGTCTACGGGAAAGAAACCATTTTTCATGGTGAATTCAAGAACAATTCTCGTTTGGATTTGGTTAAGGGAGACCGGACAAATCATCTGATCATCTCAAATCTACGAATTTCAGACTCTGCCACATATTTCTGTGGAACGAGCAATGCGCAAGTTGTGGCTTTCGCACAAGGCACTGTCGTCAGCGTAAAAAGCTTCGACTCCGATGTAAAAGTTCTGATCCATCAGTTGGTGTCTGAGAGCCTGCAGCCAGAAGGCTCTGCAACTCTGAACTGCACAGTAAAAACTGGAAGCGGTGGTGGAGAACACAGAGTTTATTGGTTTAAAAACTCTGACGGATTCCAGCCAGGATTCCTTTACACTCAGGGAAGCAAGAATGATCAGAGTGAGAGAAACTCCAACACACCAACACACACCTGCGTCCACCGCCTGTCGATGGACGACCCTTCCGTGTCTGATGCTGGATCCTACCACTGTGCTGTTGCCTCCTGTGGACACATCCTGTTTGAAAACGCAACAATGCAGGAATTTTCACGTGAGTAAAAGGCATCATATCCTGTGAAGACAGAAACATGAAGTGGAATCAATGATTCTTTGTCGATTGATTTCTCTGCAGGTGAGAAAAACCTCCTGAAGAATGCTGTGGTTGGAACTTTAACTGGATTTCTGACAACCCTTCTTGCTGCTTCGCTGGTTTTCTTATTGTGCAGACTAAGAAAAACATCAGGTGAAAGTGAGTGTGCATTTCCATCTCCATGCAAACGTAATTTAGATCCATAATCCAACTCAGTGAAACTCAGAATGCAAGAAATTTATGCAACAAATGTTTTTGATTTTCATAGCTTACACATAATAGAAACCTTTTATTACATGTTCATATTTTGAAATAACTGTTTGATATTTTGATTTATGGAAATGAACCTGTTGCTACTTTAAGAGACTAATTTGCTCTTTTGAAACAGATTTGCGATGCTCTGCTGCTACGACTGCACCGCGGGTAGGAGTTACCTCTTCATTTTTGCGATTATTATTAATATTTTGTACAAACTTTCCCACAAGATCAATATTCTGATCTGCTTTCACGTGTTTTTCCAGGTTAATGACCAAGACATGACAGTCCTCTATGCGTCTATAAATGTTGATCAGTCCAACAGATCAAGAAGACAGAGAGAGAGCAGCAAGACTGAGTGTGTTTACTCCAGTGTTAGCCAGAGGAAGTGAGGAGTGCATAAATTTCATTTTGAAACTCTGTGATGTAGTTTCAAGAACTTATCTTAAAGCAAATCTACAGGTGGACATATTGTTTTTTATTAGCAGCCAAATTGTTAAACCTCTCTTGATGTAAAAATGTTTCTGTAAATGAACTTTTATTTGTGTTGGAACATTTTGTGATTGATATTTAGTTTTCAAAAACAATTGGTTACTCTAAATTGTCCTTATGTGTGTGTTTAGGTGTGTATGCATGCGTGTGTGTGTGCGTTTTGTTTTTTTTGTTTTTTAAATCAGCTGGATGATGTCGTCATGCTGTTATGTCCTTTGGATGTTTCTTGCACATGCACCATGCGATGGACGTGTTGCTTTAGACCCAGGAAGCCCAGAGAGGAGAGTAGGTTTATTTTTAAATATTTTAAATATGAGGCATTGCATTACCTCTGCTTGCCCAATGTAATAACATTTCCTGTAAAAATTTTGATTTGGGTTGTTTTAAACTTTACCTTTACCCATATATCTTTACATATTATCAGAAATCGTCCAAAAGGTGTTTGAAGGGTTTGACAATGTATTATGGCAGATATTAGGGTAAAGCAGGCTACATATTTGATATGGCAATGTTTTCATTTAGAGGAGTGGGAGGTAGTTATAAAGACACAGTAATCTTTTCAAATTTGTATTTGTTGAAGTCTGGAAAAATCATGTTATTTTCTCTCCATTTCAGAAGTGTGATGCACCTTGTGTTTGCAATACTAAATCCCAATAAAATCTATGAAAGTTTGTTGTAAATGGAATAAATAATATGAAAACCTACATGAATTGTTTGCTGTTCACTGTAGCCTATATGCACAATCTAACTAGTGGTTTCACAGGGCCGTGGACATGTGACCAAGTTTCTGAAATGCCAGATGTTGCGTCACCTCTGTTTGGCCAATCAAATACTTTACATCCTTATCTATGAAAACTGAAAAATGGGTCGAGGTTCTTCTCAATCAGAACGGCAAACTAAACACCATGACAAGCAAATGCTGTGTTGTCTATCTGATGTTCTTGTTCTTGGGGACAATGGGTGAGTCTATGTACAAGTTCCACATTTCGGTGCGTTGTACCAAGTTGTCATATGTTTATCATGTCGGGGTTTTATTTTTTACCACAGCTGGGACAAAGACACAGAACAGCTTATCTGTTCGCCAAGACAAACATTTCGTGTTTGCTAAAGTGGGAGACAACTTGACTCTGCAATGCTTCTACGAAAACGTCGTGGACGCACGGTTCTACTGGTACAGGCAAAATCTGGGGCAGAAGCCAAGGCTGGTCTCCACCTATTACAAGTACGACAAGAACGCCACTTTCCATGATGAATTCAGAGACAGTCCACGCTTTGAGCTGGAGACCACTAAAGGCAAAAATCACTTGAAGATAAGAGATGTGAGGATTTCAGACTCTGCACTTTACTTCTGTGCAAGCAGCTACCTATACAGGCTGGATTTTGCTGAAGGCACAATGGTGTATGTAGAACAAACAGGTTCCAAGCTGAAAACTTCAGTTTATCAGTCAGCATTGGAGACCATCCAGCCCGGAGGCTCTGTGACCCTGAACTGTACGGTACAAACTGGGACCTGCGGCGGAGAGCACAGCGTTTACTGGTTTAAAAACTCTGAAGTGTCTGAACCAGGACTCATTCACAGCCAAGGGGTTGAGAACAAGCTGTGCAACAACAAAACCAGCGCAGGGACACACAGCTGTGTGTACAAGCTGCCAATTAGCAAACTGGACGCCTCTCATGCTGGCACCTACTACTGTGCGGTTGCCTCGTGTGGACACATTCTGTTCGGAAAAGGAACAAAGCTGGACTTAAAAGGTGAGCAGCTGCAAAACAAAACAAAAACACCACAAATTACCTAATTTAACTTAAACAGAAAGTTTTTGTTCTGTGTTTCTGCAGATACCAACAACTTAGAGACTTATTTATGGGCCGGAGCCTTTTCTTTCACCTCCCTCCTGAGTGCCTTACTGGCTGTCTTACTGTGTGTGATGCATAAGAAAAAGAGCTTCAAACGTTCAAGTAACACCTTTTTTAAACACTTTTACAACTTTAATTTCACATACTTGCAATGCAGCAAAAAGCAACATTTGACTCATGATATATTTCCTCTGGTTTTGCTTTCTTCCCCCACGTTTATTTACTTGAGATTATGAAACTTGTTTCAACATTGAACAAAGATAGCAAGAGCAAATCCAGAGTGATTTCTCCAAATTATGATATCTCTCAATTTAATTTGATGCTCTTGCTTGAAAACCCTCCAAAATATGCAAATTCACATATTTCTTAAGAAAGGAGTGGGTAGAAATCCCCTCACAGTGAAATAAGTAAATGACTTATTGCCAGTTATAAGAAACTCTTGATTGTTGACCTGGCTGTCTGTCATGGCTTCTAGAGGTAATTTACAAACTGCTTTTTGTACTGTGTCACCTTATCTTTGTTAATAAAACATATTTAATCATATTTGTTTAGGATTAGGGCCACAAAAAAAGAAAAACAAAGAATTCTGACTTTCTTTTCTAAAATTCTGGCTCTAAATTCTGACTTTTTTCTCAGAAGACTAAAGTCAGATTTGTTTTTTCAGTGGCACTAATCCTCTTCTGTATAAAATGTAAAAAATAAATAAACAAAAAATACAAAAATATCTAAACTTCTGCTTTTACTTGCAGAGTCTGTAAAAGGGCCATCCCATAAGCCAGATGTGAAGGTGAGCGATTTTTTTTCATCAGTCCTTTTCTATGTAATGACGTATACATAACATAATAGTTACTGTATTTTTTTCGGTGTGTAAAATTCTAACAAACCTTTTGCTTCTAGGATGCTTTCAATGCACAAAAAGCATATTACGCTGCTTTTTTTGCGTTGCACAATAGACCACGAAGGAGAAAGGATCCCATCTGGAGTGAATGTGTGTACTTCAGGGTTTAGTAGTAGAATGGAAAAAATATATATATATACATTTCAACACGCATGTTTAATAGAACTTGTTTTTATTAATTCACTGTTGTTCAGTTAGATCCGAAAGGACTTATCAGATGAGTTAATTTCTTTGTGTTTATTCTTGTATCCTGTTCCTTCTTGGATTTTGTTTTCTTAGATTCGTATTGTTGGTGTTTTTCCCCATGTGTTGCTTTTTCCTTTGAGTTCTCCAGTGTTTTCCAGGCACAAAGTGCCATTTTATAGCATTGAAAATGGGCCTCTGTCTCTTTAAAAACTCCTGTTCTTTCCAAAACTCTGCCTTCACAACGTTGCTCCCCTATTAACCCTTTAACAGCTTTGCACTGAGAAGTAACAACATTATAACATGATGTTATGCTCAGATACATCCAGTCACCAGTGAGCTTCACTGGTTTTCTGAACTCAACATGATAACAGTCTTGGTTGAATGAAAATTGTTATAAAAACATTTTTTTATCATTTCAGTAAATGTGCTTATAATTCTATGAATTTTGAGTCTATCAGTTTTTGCTTTTGTTATTTTTTTTTATCAACATTAAGCTTGAATGTGTCTGTTGGTTACATAAACATTGCAAAATAGCAATAGTTGACTTTTATGTTTATGAATAATTTCTGTAGCTTTGTTATCATTTTTAAGATGCCATGAGCTTTTATCTGCTTTTCTTCTACATTAAAGTTTAACAGTATCAAATGTGTTGTGCCTATTTCAAAAATTTCTGCCACCAACTGAATGTCTGTGACTCTGGTCAGTTATCTGTTATGATGAAGCACATTAAAGCAGATCACATGCATTTCTACCGAGTGGATTATTATTTTTTTTTGTAACCTGAATCAGTATCACTGGTTTTAAAAAGAACAGACATCAAGACTAAAAATAAAACAGGATGAACCACATAAACTAAAAATAAATACTTGCTATGCTTAAGGATTGTCAGCATGTAAAGTTTGTTGATCTGGTGAAATATAAGAAATGTGTCGAGGTCTAATTATTCCCAACAATCTTCACCAAGACAACAAACTGTTGCTGCTACTGAAAAAGGACATTTTAAATAACTCAGTTACTTTATTGAGCTTGTATTTTGTATATAATACATTTTGCGATAAATTTTCTTTAGCACAATATCAGTATCAATTAATGATGAAATAACCTCTAGATAAAATGTTTTAGAGGCTATAAAAGGCTAGCTAAAGGAAGGCTACTGCTTTCTTACATGTTTCCAGATTTGCTGCCTAAATATCCAGAAACTCCTCAATCCTAACACTCAGGTCTCTGGCTTCTTCACACAGTCCAAACCTTTTTGTCCAGTCCTTGTCCAACAGTTCTGGCCTAGTTCATATTTCAGGATCAAATCTGAGGTAACCTTGTTGTGAATTTTTACAACACGTATAAATTGAAAACTCAGTTTGCGTTATGTGCTTTCTAAAGCCCCTTCTCCATTGTCAAGTCTCACGCTAGCCAGTCAAAGTCTGGTCCAGCTCTGTCCAAGTTGTTGTTCTCCGTTGGCAGTGTGTTCCTCTCTATGTGGGGGTGAACCATGAGTGATGGAAACTTAAGGTTTCAGTTTGGGGGATATTTCATAACCTGCTGTTGTTAAGTTTCTCCATTTCCTTTTGGGAAGCCTTTCCTTCGGGGCGCTTTCTTTACAGGTGATTTTTAAGTCCTGCAGCTGTAAACCACAGGTTTTGGTGTAACTTATTCAAAATCCAGATTCAATCTGATTCAGAGTGTGAAGAGACCTTAAATACATAATTAAATGTGGTTGAAGTAATTCTGCAGTGAAGAGCGAACAAGAGATTTTACACTTTGTTCCACTTTGACCGTCAACGTTGGGTAAATTAGATTTGGGACCAATTACTTTTTCACCTGGGGTTAGATCGGTTTGGATAGCTTCTTCCCTTAATAAGTGAAATCATTTAAGGCTGCATTTTTTTAATTTACTCAAGTGATGTTTGTCAAATACTTAAATTTTGTTGAATGATCTGAGTCAAAAAGTGTGAAAAACAGCAAAAACAGAAGGATGTGTTATTTTTACTATTGATGGAAATCAAGCCAAAACAGGCCCTCTGCCTTCTTGCAGTGCTCCCAGGAAACAACTTAGCGCTGTCAATCATCTCGTGTATACACTGCTCACTTCCTCCCTTACATGCTCTCTGCTATGGCTTCTTCCTGTCACTGGAGCTTGTTGTAAATGTTACGGCTGGTTAGCATAGCCACCGATGACGGCGGATAAAGTTGTCTTGTAACAATAAGTTGTTTCTCTGGTATGAGCACGTTGAGAAGTGCATACACAATATTGACTGACAGCACTAAGACCCTCCTCCCGGTTCTGAATGGTTGTTTTTGACCGGGAGCGCTGCATTTCTTCAAATGCTCAGGGAGGAGATAGATTTTTTTCACAGATTATCTGCCCCTATTATACTGTCACGACTTGGTGACGGCTTTAACAAGTGTGTAAAATAACATGTTGCAATAAAAGTTGCATACCCCAGCTTTAAATGAAAGAAATAATAATAATAAAGTTGATAAATAGTGAAATCAGAGCTTCTCACTTCCTTTTGTGCCCACACTGTTTCCATTGTCAGCGCAAGTAGAAGTCATTTCCGCTGAACATATAAAGTCTCGTCCTCGACCCGTTTACTGAAGTCGCTATTACACTGGAAGAGTCTGAGCAGTGAAGAGTGAAGGATGCTGAGGTTTTATGTACTCCTGGTTCCTCTCTGTAAAGCATGTAAGTCACTCCGCTTACACACTCCTGCATCATGACGGTAGCTTCTAGATACGGCAACGCTTTAAGGTATCCGTAAACCATTCTGCGGACTTTGACTATCCGAACTTCACATGTTTTTCAGATGGGGACATTCTCTACGCCGACTTTGGAGACAATGTTACTCTGCATTGCTTCTACACCTCCAGTGCCTCCCATCTGAACTGGTACAAGCAGATGCCAGGAGAACCGCCGCAGATCATTTCCACTTTTTACAAACATCTTCCCAGCTCCAACACCTTACACAGGCAATTTAAGGACAATAAGCGACTTTCAGTTTACACCAAGGAAGGGCTGTATGATCTGAAGATCTCCGATATCCGAGACTCTGATTCTGCTCTGTACTACTGCGGGTACACCAGCATCTCCATCACTGAGTTTGACAACGGAACATTTTTATTGCTAAAAAGTAAGAGAAACTTGATGCTTTCTAGAAGCTTTCTGCACTTATTTTCATCGTTTTTATTGACATCCTTAGAACATCTTGTCTTAGATTCCAGCTGCAAGACGTTCCTCCATCAGTCAGACTCCATCTCTGCCCAACCAGGAGGCTCTGTGACTCTGAACTGCACCATGCTGACCGGAACTGTTAACGGAGACCACAGCGTTTACTGGTTCAGGAAGAACTCGGAGGGATCCGATCTGGGAACGCTGTACACAACGACACAGAGTGGTGGTCCGTGTGCGCGGAGCCCAGAGGACGGTCCTGCTGTCCACAGCTGCGTGTACAGCTTACCAAAGAGGAACGTGACCGTGTCTGATGCCGGGACGTACCACTGCGCTGTGGCTTCATGCGGACGGATTCTATTCGGACCAGGAACAAGACTGAATGTGGGAGGTAAGAGTTAAGGTTGTTGCTTTTTTCCCCCACAAATCTGCAAAAGTGTTCTATATTTTTTCTCAGAGAAACAGGTTGACCCTGCGTTGATGCATGGAGGTGTTGCGTCCCTGGCTGCATCTCTGATCTTTAACATCATCCTGATTTTTATTGTTTGTCGAAATTTCAGAAGAAAAATGAATCATTCAGAAGGTACAACCAGTTGATATTTAGTAGATGATTTATGTTTTTCTTCCACTATTTTGATGGTTTTGTTTTTCTCATCAAGGATCACATCAAGAGCCAGGAAATGCTGCTGACACTCAGGTTAGCTATTTAAAAATGAGTTAAGATTGTGTTTGTAGACAGACTCCACTATTCAGACCTGCTTTGTGTTGCAGGACGAAGACTTAACGGTGGTTCAGTATGCAGCCCTGGATTTCAAACTGAAGTCGGACGCAAAGAACAGACAGAAGAACCGAGAGGAGGAACCGGTTTACTCCAGAGTCAGACAGTCCAACCAGAAGTGACTGAATGTTTTAAACCGAACAGGCACTGCTGCTCTTTGCTTTCTGAGATCTGTGCAGAGGCAAATGAGGAAAACATGCAGATTTTGATACATTTGAACTGGAGATGCATCAATCATAATGTGGTTGGTTTTCTAAGCTCTGGTTTTTGTAAAATTCTGACCTGTTGATGCTAACTCAGGAATCTCTGAAGCATGGATTGAGCTTTTTATGGAGTCAGCACTGAACGCAGTCGGGCAGAGGGCTGCAGGTTTTACATTTTTTTTTAGCCTTAGTCAAGCTAGTTGAAACTTGACTAAAACTGCCAATGTTATGTAACCTTTGGAAAAACACAACTTGTAATTTTTCATGAAAATTATCAAAAGTAAATTTTTCTTGTCATTTTTATAGAATCACAACTTTCATTTTTGGTTTTAAACCATAAAGCTTTTTTCTTTTTTAAATAAAGGAAGATGGATATAGTATCTTTTACTGGATCTAAACATTATGTATAACATTATTATTTTTTTAAATGTAGTACTGGTACTATTAGTGTCTTTTTGTTGTGGAAATTCAATGCAATTTTCCCTAGAAAACCCCCCAAAACAAACAGAAAAACAGCTAAAACCTGCATTTTTTTTACATGCATATTTAAATACATTGGCTGGTTCCTTTTCCATCTTCAGAAGGAGTTTTGAGCCACTGTGGAACATCCAGAGAGCGATTTGCAGCTCCAGAGTCACAAGTTGCAGACATGAGCTGTTTGGCAAAAACCAAAAATGGTGCTGCAACTTATTCATCTGTTCTCTGTTCTGCATGTAAGTGTGACCTTTTGCTCTCACCTTATATGCCAATCTATAGCATATAATGACTGATATCTAAAAAGTCTTGTTTACACTGCTTTAAAAAAAGTCAAAGCAGGGACCATGAGTTATCTGGTGCCTACAGGGCCTATGTACAACTTGTATAAATATATATGTTGTTGATGTTTTGTTCCTGACCAAATAAAGTTGAATGAACACAGAAGTTTTTTTTACAGTAGATTTGTTTTTTGTGTGCAAAATATCAGTTACTATGAGCTGTGATGTCACATTTACCTTCTGCTCAGTCAGAAGGAACCACAGACATGCTGTCACTTGCCTGTTACTCAGCAGACCACAGAGCACCGAGGTCAAAGTTCAGCATATTTCAGCTTTAACAGGATCGTAAGCTCCACCAAGCAGGGACATTCATGTTTTGCTGCTCTTGCGTGCAAAACATGAGGTAAATATTAACGTTAATACTCTAAAAGATAATTCAAAATGTTAAAACCGAACAACTTTTCACTCGTCTGTTGTATGTGTTTAATATTCTCTATTAAATCACCTTGGTTTGTCTGTCTTTCTTTTTTAAATATCTGTTTTTTCTTTCCTCATTAGCAGATTCCACACTATTGTCAGTAAGACTTGATAGCACTTTAATGGGGTCTATTCACTGATTGCAAAACAATCAGACAAAGTCAAGCTGAAAATTAACTAATCACAATCAACAGCCAGTTTTTATGTGATCTTTATCTTTATTCTTTCTTATGTTTAAGAAAGAATAATTTCAAGAGAAATGACATTTTTATTCATGTCTGTAAAAAAAATTGACATTTTCTTGGTTATTTTTGAGGAGGGTTTTCTTGTGATAATCTCAACATCATGAACCCCACCGACTTCAAAACGAGCTTGTGATGAAGTGAAGGTTGCTATAGTGACTTTACAGATAAAAGTATTTAAGTCATGTAGCTAATGTGACATTGTGAATATTTGATTGAGATATTCAGATGTGCAGTTAGGAAGTCAGCCAGCAGAGAGCAGTAAAGTCATTCCTGAACTGCTTTGGTAGTTAACCCAGTGTCAGAGCATCCCTGAAATCTTAGGTGTGGTTGTGATGCTAGAGGACAAAATTAGCATATTAAAAAAAAATAAAAAATCTGAACAGAGGTGAAGCTGAAGATTTTAAGAATACAACTGGAGCTCATCAGGTGATCGTCTCTGTTCAAAATATAGAAGGTGAACCTAAAGAGGGAAGTGTTAGCATGTGCTGCGGTTAGCTGACATAGAAAGTTGTCTGTTGAAGTTTTTGAAGTTTAGCCACAACATATCACAGTTTCTCTGCTCGGTTTTCATGAGGACTGTTGCTCTTTAAATGAAGTGACAGCATTAAAACAAAAGCATTTTACAATAAAGCTGGTAATCAGTGAGGACAATGTTGTTTTGTTTGTACACAGGGATCAAATTTGAGCTAATTGGTCTCTTGGTGATAAAATGGTGTTAATCTCCGGTTGGTGACTAACATAGAAAGCTTAACGGACTTAAAAATACAATAGTAACAAGCAACCAAACAGAAAAGGAGCAGTTCTCGCTGTGGTCCTGCCTGCTAGCAGCAACCTCAGCCCCAGAGGTTCAGTCGGCCCCACCGCTCCTCCGTCCTGACAGGATGTGGTTGTAGCTTGTTCCTGCTTTCAATAACACATCTGGGCCATCGGTTCTTCTCACGACCCATACTTTTGTTTTGTATGAGAAACCAATACAGTAGTCATGTCTCTAGTGACCGAATAAACTAAAAAGATGACTTTGCATCACCATCCATCCATCCATCCATTTTCCTTCACCCTTGTCCCTCAGTGGGGTCGGGAGGGGTGCTGGTGCCTATCTCCAGCTCACGTTCCGGGCGAGAGGCGGGGTACACCCTGGACAGGTCGCCAGTCTGTCGCAGGGCAACACAGGACAAACAACCATGCACACACACACTCACACCTAGGGGCAATTTGGAAAGGCCAATTAACCTGACAGTCATGTTTTTGGACTGTGGGAGGAAACCGGAGAACCCGGAGAAAACCCACGCATGCACAGGGAGAACATGCAAACTCCATGCAGAAAGACCGGGGCCGGGAATCGAACCCAGAACCTTCTTGCTGCAAGGCGACAGCTCTACCAACTGCGCCACTGTGCATCACCACTGCAGCTCAAACAGACTATATATAGAAGTAGGAGGGTCTGTGAGCCACTAATTTTACTTTCTTTCCTGTCCATTTCCTTTTATTTGAGCTAAACGTGCCGCTACCTTTTGTGTTAGTCATTTTGTGACAGTAGAGCAGTGCTACCGATGTGCACAAGCGGGGCCATTTGTTTCCATTGTTTAGCATTACAGAAACCCACAGACTACATATCTGGACAGAACTGACCTAAATGTACTTTAGTAAAGCCACAAGCGCAGTGGAACAAACAGCAGTCATGTTACCATGAGGTGGTATCCCTCTGCGCCGCTGACCCATTTAGAAAACAGAAAAACAACTCTTATGTGTGATAAATTAAGAAGTACAGAAAGGCTCTGAAATATTTTTGCTTCACATATGAAAGTGTTTCGTTCCAAGTCAGTAATAAAACATATTTTACTTGAGAGATTTTTTATTATTATTTTTGTTTTGGGTTCTCCCGACTTCATGTTCAGTGGTCCAAACCTGACCTCTAGTTCATGTTAGTCTAATTTAAGAGCAAATTTTGTTTAATAAATTTGCTTATAATTCCAAAAACAACCCACCGTCCAAAAAACAAAAACAGCTTTCTGCTAAACTACTCTAATTTTTAACAGTAAAATTTATTCAAGCACTCGGAAGAAATTTTTACTTAAACTTGAAAACTTGATTATTATTTTATGCAATAAATAGCGACCCTCTCAAAGCAAACATAAATTTGACATAGCAGGCTAACGTTTGAAATGGTTAAAGCTGAATTACTGAGTGACTCGGTTCTAGTGTGCTTCAAATTTTCCAACTTAAAATTTTCTTCCAGAATTTCATATTTTCCATTATTAAACCACAAAATGTATTTATGAATTTCAAAAGTTCATAGAGAACAAAACCAGATTTTTTACAACTATTTTTGCTAGTGTCTTTTTTGAACATTGTTTTTTTCAACAATCTTTTTGTGAATATAAATTAGCTCCCTTTAAGTATAAACAGTTCAATTTATACAAGAAGACTAAAAAACTTGTGCATTTCCCTCTGCTTTTCACAATAATTCCATTTTCAAAATATCCACACATGCTAATATGCACCTCCAACTTGTGGTTTACTGGGTTTCGGAAAGCTGCTTCAACATGCTAACAGCACTCTAATGGACTGTCTGAACAGAAATAGAGTTTTGCCTCTCCATAAACAAAGCTTTTTGCTTTAAATGCTATACTCTTCAATATGTGACATTAAGGCAGCTTTCTCCACTGCATTAACCAAGGATCTCTTTTTCAGCTCTTTCAGTTTGAACTCAAGTGTGAATGATTTACTCCTTTTCAACAATTTCCACTATAAATTGTCAATTGAATTGAGATATGCGTTGTTTTATGGCCTTACTAATAATACTGATGAGCCTTTCCTCAAAACAAACAACAAAAAAAGATTAGATTGGTTGTGAGATATATTTTCGTCCTGAACAACGGCATACTTATTATGAAACCTATGTGCTTGATTGATAAAAGAGAAAATCTCCACCTGGGTCCATACGGACAGCTCTTTTACTGGACTTGGAAAACTCTCATCAGCAACGCTTGTTGTCTTCAGTTTAGCTGAATCACCTGGATTAAGGATTTGAATCATTTTAGTAAATCAGGATTTATGAGATGAGCCACGAAATGTATTGAAGATTTTGTGGGTTGTTGTGTAATCTTGATATTTTCTTTACTGCTGGCAGCCGTTACGTACGAGCCAAATTCATGGCCTCAATTAGCCAGAAACAGTTTGCTGTATTGAGTTACTTACTCATCTCTTCATTGGGTTCTCAATCTAGATGACTAACTCCCATCTCCAAGGGCAACAATCCACCAACATTCAAATACCCTTGAATTTGAACAGTTCAATCACCTTATCAACCTTCAGTCGTTCAGCTCTGCACAGGCAGTAAGAACAAGCCAATCATTTGGTTCAAGTCTATCAATCAATCATCCAAAGGTCCAACAAAATATGGATGTTCTGTGTTTTGAAATGTATGTTTCTAGATGTTAGTTGTCCTTCTAAATGAGAAAAAAACAATCCATTTTTCTCCAATCACCCTCATTTTAGAAGTTTTGTACAGAGTTACGTTGTAAGGTTTTAATATTGTTCCCACAAAAGTTCTTAAGGAATCTGTTCTGACACCTGAGTATCACATCCACAGATGCTAATATGCACCAGCATCTGCTTTTATGTTGACAAACAGAAGTTGCTTTATGGTCTAAATGTCCCACTTTGTGACCTGCGGTGTAAACAACGTCATCAAAAAGGGGGTCTCAGCTTTAACTTTGAGCCACGTGATCAGGCAGATCTCAATGAGTCACAACAAATCAAGTGATTTCAAACCAAACCGTCTAACTCGGCCATTCACAGCTGGTCTTTGCCCCATGAGAGAATTAGTTCAGAGCAGACAGAACAGCTCTGAAAATGAAATTGTTAATGTCTCTCCTGCTCTTCTGTAAAATCTGTGAGTATTGATAACATTTTTTGAAAACTACCTTTGCAGAATTGTGAGTAAAACCAACTGGATTTCAAAACTTTTTGAATGTTGTCTTTTTATGTTCAGGTCAGGTGTTTGCTGTTGAAAATCCATCGTGCGTCATTCAGGACGGTGGTGTGAAAAGAGCTGAACCTGGAGGCGCCGTATCTTTAAACTGCTCCTGCAGAGATGCTACCGTGAGCTTCCTTTTTTGGTACAAGCAGAGTCCGGAAGGCAAACCTCGCGTCATATTGACTTGGATGTCAGAACACTCACATGTTCTGTGTCAGTATCCATGCTAAAAACATTTAGTGCCCAGAACAAGTCATGGTATTTTCAGTTTTCAATTAATAAACCCTGTACTTTAGAGATCCGGTAAAGTTGTTTGGAACATAAAGCTGTGAATGATATCTTGATATTCTAAATTATTTTTTAATGTATTTGGATTTTCCAAACTGACTTTGGAAGAGGGAACTTAAAGAGACGAATGAGATGAGATGTCAGCCCTGACAGACTGCTGAAAGAGAAGGTTTTGTCACCCTGCTTGTCTTCCTGACCTCAGAGGTACACCACATTTTTCTACAAGTTTTTCTCACCACTTACATGCAGATCACGTGTGGAAAAATAATTCAATTCTACCCCCAAAAACATTCTCTAAATAGACTTTGACTGGGCCACTCAAACTTGAATTCACTTTGATTAAAATAATTCCATTAAAGGTCTGGCAGCACCTTTCTGACCATTGTTCTGCTGGAAAGCTAACATTTGCCTTGTGTTGAGTCGTTTGTATCAGCATTTCCTACATTTAGTCAACCTTCCCATGACCTTTGACCAACTTCCTTCTTCCTACTGGAGAAAAGCTTTGTGAGCTGATGGTGTGTTTTTGGGTGATTGGACAATGTTAGTGTTCCACTGAAATGTTTTTGGGGTGACGGTGGTTACTGTAGGAGCTTGTCCTGTTACTGGAGAGTTGCCATCTCAGTTGCTTCACCTGCCTTCCTTGGTAGCAGCAGCACTGATTGTATGGCATTTGTGGCAACAATGTAGCTCAGTAGCATCATTGCATGAATGACTGAATAAAACATCCTGGAGTCCTCAGGACTGGACCAAACAAGTAGAGGCCACTTACAAGTTAGACTATTTTTGATGTTGGCAAAAGATTCAGTTTTTGTCATATATGCCATCTTTCGACATGAGTTTGTAGCAAAGTGCAACCAGAAATGATTTTTCCTATCAATCAGGAATATTCAATCAGATTTTCTTTCTCTTGGATGTTTTGATGAGATAAAACATTTCAGGTTCAATTGGCATGTGCACAAACTTATTTTGGAGATAAATTTTCACAGTCCACATGAAATCTATCTATGACTATTTTTACCTTGATCATTTGTTGCTGTTTTTCTGTTGTATTAACTTGTACAGCAGGTCCTTTGACACCAAAAAGGTCACTGTGGTTGGAGGCTTTATGCTAAACCTTCTTGTGCTTTAGCTCAGCAACAACTTGTTTCCATCATTGGAAACTTGCCTCTGTAGTTCACACCGCCTTTACCACAGGGGTAAATAAATGTACAGTAAGCTATTATTATGAAGGTATTTTTAGGACACCGCTGTGGTTCTGCTGTTTCTGTACTTTGGTGAGGTTTAGAGATCCTGAAGCATCTTGCTGATAAACTCAGAACAAAACTTAAGAGTGGGGGAAAAAAGACAAACTAAGAATCTTTAGTTTCATCAGGATTTATTTTGAAAAGTCATTTCATAGATGTGTTTTTTTTTGGACTCTCATTTCTTTTTGCTCTTTACACTGGAGTACACACAGATGTTGACCAGCTCGTCTTCTTGAATGTGACGCTCATCGCTTCTCTTGAGACTCAGAGCAGCGTAATGGAGATCGTCGACATCTCCTCTCTGTATGTGATAGATGAATATAAGGTTAGAAAAAAAAACCTCAAATGCAAACAAAAACAGAGGAGATTAACACTCAACTGACAAATACAATCCCTAACAAACGATTTTGTACCGTTTTTCACATTTTGTCACAATACAAACACAAATCAGTTTTTTTTGTTTTGTTTTTGTTTCTTTTGACCTACCAATGCAAAGTACAGCATAGCTGTGAGGTAGGAAAAAAATATACATGGCTTTCAATAAACAGTAAGGCCTTTTTTATATTTAGATGCATTTATTCTGACAACCTAAATAAGTTCTAGTCACCAAATTAAAAAAGATACAGTGTGTCAGTATACAGTGTTTCTGCAAAAGGGCTAAAAAAGGTTTGTTAGAAAACAAACAGCAACGTATTTTAGTCGCCTTGCAATCAGAAGGTTGTGGGTTCAATTCCAACTTCCTCCCTGTTGCATGTCGACATGCATTGGTGTATTAATGTATATCTGTGAGTGAATGTGGCTCTGCTGTATTTTTGTTCTAGTTTCTGGTGCACATACCTTAGTACGTTTGAAATAAGACTAAGCTAACATACAAATAACTTTTCAGCAATAAAAAAGACATAAGAGCTTATTTTAAGTAAATAATTATTTAATATTGATGAAGAGGTATTAAGTATTAGTAAAATAATACTTTTTCATCAATATTAAGAAATTATTGACCTTAGAAATGCTCCTGTTTTTTTTTTTTTTTTTGTTTGTTTTTTTTTGTTTTTTTGCTGAAATTTTATTTGTAAGTTAACATTTTGTCTAAAATCCTGCAAAAAATACTTGTTAGATTTTGTGGTTTTTACAGTGTAAGATTTGAACACTGTGGAGCGCATTCTCTAAAGCTGTTTTGCAGAGAACGTGCACAGCTGGAAATATACATGGCATGACGCTGAGCTGCAGAGATCCACATCTAAGGCGGGAAAATTAGTTTATAATAGAACAATTAGTAAATATGACATTTATGGAAGAGTGTGAAGAAACTCGTCTTTGCGCCGTTCAGAGCCGCTACATAGCAAACGTGTCTTAATGTGCTCTGGTCAGATGAGACCAAAATTAAACTTTCTGGCTGAAAAGCAAAAATAATAATTGTGGCAGAAAACATTAGAAATATGGCAGTGACAACTTCATGTATTTGAGAAGCTTTTCTTCTTCGAGATCCACAATGGATCGCTAAGAATTTCACTTGGAGACATCAAAACAATAACTTAAAAAATTCTACAGATTGAGTGGGTTTTCTTCACTTCATAATAATAATTTTGTGGTTTTGGTTTCTGTTTGTTATGCGACACAATGGGAAAAACTTAGAGTATTAATCCTTTTGCATAGTGCCACAAACAGACGGTTAACTTTAACTGTACCGTTGGGTTTGCTGCTGCAGAACGTGTCAGATGGGAAGCAGTTCCTGCAAATTGAAGCACACAGATTCATATGAATAACTGCAGATGTCATGGGGATAATCAGAAGAATATCCAGCATTACTCTTGCAGGAGGAGCGCAGCTTTAGTTGAAGCCTGCACACGAGAAAACTCAGAGCAAGAATCCCAATGACAGAAACCGCCAGTGCCGCACTCAGACAGGACACCAGGATGGACGGACCTCTGGAGGAATCTGAGAAGATGAAGAACAACAGTTGTGAATTTTACCTAAATTTATCAATGTCAACATAACATAACCAACGGCTCTTTTCAAAAGGAGATATTTAGTTTTTCTTTCTGAGTCACTTGCCGACTATCTGAACCACTGTTCTGTCTCCCGAGACAGTCGACCCACAGGAGGTCAGAGTGCAGTAGTACGTCCCAACATCGGATGATGTTACGGACTTTAATTCCAGGTTGGAAGTGCAGCGTGTCCTCAGGGGGGTTTCGTCTGTGCTTCTCACGCAGCGTCCGTCGCTGGAGCACCAGACCGCACGCTGAGATGCGTCATCTCTGAACCAGCACAGCCTCTGCTCTCCCGTACATCGCTCAGGGAACACGTCACAGGTCAGATTTACAGATTCTCCCAATCCAACGGACTTCAGCGGCAGTTGATGGGCGCTGGGGTTCATGTTGTTATTCCTGACATGAAGGAAAACTCCTTGTCCAAATTCAGTGGTTCCAAACTCTAAGACCCCACAGTAGTATGTCCCTGAATCTTCTGGCTGAAGGTTTGTGATCATCAGATTGTTGACGCCATCTTGGATCTGTGCAGCAACTTGAAATCTTCCTTGAAAAGCGGGGCGGACGTCAGCTTTTGGGCTGTGGGCCAATCATACACAGTCTTGTCTATTGAAAGTGGAGCAACCAAAGAGATCTTATCAGTGAAGCAAAACCCCTTAAAGAAAATGGATCTTCCACTGTGTGCTGGCTGTGCGATATGTCTGCTTTTGGGAAACCTAAGTAAGTTGTGTGATGTTTTCTGTTAGACTCTAACGTATTTCTACTCGTCAGAAAGACTTTTATTCTTATATGTTTCCTTTCCAGTGTTTGTGACAGGTCTGGCACCGTCGTCATCAGGTTTAGGTTTTGAAGCCGTTAATGTTGGCCAGGATGTGACTCTGAAATGCTCCTATAAGGAAAATTCTGCAATGGGCGCTTACTGGTACAAAGAAAGTCTGGGATGGAAACCACAGCTGATGTCGGAATTCTTGAAACATGCTAGGAACGGCTCTATGAAAAGTCCGTTTAAAAACGATCCACGGTTTGAACTGGATACGGGCGTCGGCAAAAACAACTTGAAGATCTCAAATGTCCAAACGTCAGACTCGGCCATTTACTACTGTGTTACCGGCCACTCATTCCAGTTCCACTTCTTGGAGGGCATCACTGTCCAGGTGAAGGACTTAGCATTAAACTTCCAAACGTCGGTCTACCAGTCAGAACTGGAAACCATTCATCTGGGAGATTCTGCTACGCTGAACTGTACTGTGCACACTGGGATCTGCGATGGAGAACACAGAGTTTACTGGCTAAAAAACTCTGATGAATCTAATCCAAGAATCATTTATGCACAAGGAAACGGGAAAACCCAGTGTGAGATGAAACCAAACAGACCAACTCACACCTGTGTGTACAACCTGCCACTGGAGAACCTGAACGCGTCTCACGCTGGGACCTACTACTGCGCGGTGGCCTTGTGTGGACACATCCTGTTTGGAAACGGGACCAAGCTGCACTACAAGGGTAGCAGATCGTTTAGAAAACACACCTTCACATGATGAGTTGAGGTGGTTGTGAGATCTCCTACCTCTGTCTCCTTACAGAAAACCTGGATTCTCCTGTCCTGCTGTACGTGTTGACAGGAACCTTGGCCTTCGTCATTGTCCTGATGGGTCTGTTGGCGTTCACATCCCACAAACTGTACAAGATGCAGAAATGCAATCGTGAAGGTGTGTCACATGCTTTATAACTTATGATACATGATAGACCAAAGAGATGTGGGCAGAAGACAGGGAACTATTATTATTATTATTATTATTATTACTAATAATAATAATAATGATAGGACAGTGCAGAACTCTTCTCACTGTAAAATATGAAACTATCTTCTGAGCTAAAGTTGGCATCGTCACAAGGCCATTTGCTTTTATACACTGACGGGTTTTGATACAACAAAACACAAAATAATAACTGGACGTCACCATGGTGTTTATGTCTGTCTGAACAGATGAGCATGAATCTCTGTGGGATCTGTAAATCCAATCAATCAATCAATCAATCAGTCAGTCAGTCAGTCAGTCAGTCAGTCAGATTTGAATAGAACCTATTTGATTTCCCTAATTGTGATATTTTTATTTAAATCTCCCCATGATGTCACACAATGTCACAACACAGTGAGCTTCTGTATATGAAGACACAAAATGTTCTCCTCAAAATGATCTGCCATCATCCAGACATTTAGAAAATAGAAATAATCTTGGAAATCCTCCCTGGCCTGCAAGGGGAAATGTTTAATCTGATGTAGTAAAACACATTGAGAAAAAATAAGAATAATAAAAAAATAAAATAAAGTAACCGGTTCATTAGTTCTGGTCCTCTAGATGTATGTTTATAGAAGCATTCTACCTGCTAGATAAGGTGTTTAAAATAAAAACAAAACCAAATAAAACTCCTCCCCCTTTTGTTTCACTTCAACAGATCCTCCACAGACTCCTTCAGCTGCTTCAGCTCCAAAAGCCCAAGTGAGTATTTATCTATAGTAAAGTCAAACAGTCAACAAATGCAATGTATATCTAGCATGCAATGTACAATAATCTCTTCTTAGTAGTTAAATTTCTTAAATAAAATTGTTGTTTACAAAATTGCCTTTATTGCTGGGAAGGTTCTCAACAACCGTCATGAAAAAAATAAACTTTTACAAAGTTTTGTGTAATTTGTCTCAAGACATGTTCTGAAAACTCCTCTTTTGTTACATATAGGATGCAGGTAACCTCCACTACGCCACCGTCAGTGAGAAGAACGTTATCAGATCAAGAATGCCGAGCGAAGCCAGCGATGTGTGCACGTACTCTACTCTACAGCAGTAGAGCCGGACGTGGTGAACATGCAGTTTTCATTCATTTGAAACAAAATGAATAAATAAATCCGATATCCTCTACAGTATCCAACAAATGCTCTCCATGTTTCTGATAAATGTGTGTAAAATAAAGAATAAAACCAACTGGTCTCAGTGTTGCAGTGTTAGAAGGCTCCAGGAAGAGACCGTGCAACAACCTGGGCAACCGTGAAGACTGCAGAGGTGGCTCATAGAACATTTAACAGTAAAAACCAAACCACTGACATTATGTATGGATGTAGCACAAGTTGATACGTGCTGAAGTGACTGGTGAGGTTGGCAAGTCTCCGCAGGCCATGCATGTTGGACCCCCTGTGCTATTTGTGGTCTCTGGCAGGAAGTCTCTGCAGTCGCTTGATGCCTTGCAGATTCAAAGTGTGACTCTGACTAAAAATACAAGAAACTCAACCTGAGTGAAAACTAGTTTTTAACAGAAACTGAGTTAAGTTACAACATATAATATAAAAATATTTTTAGAAGTTGTTAAATATTTCTAAAGTTTTCAGACGACTGTTTATTTGTAACACTGATGTACAGCCATGTAAAAAGGTTTTTACCCCTTACATACTTCCTTGTTGTTATTTTTTAAGTTGGATAAAAATTATCTGAGTAAATGCAAAAGACAATTTCATTACAATAAATAACCCTATTTGAACCAACCAATCCTTTTGGAATAACTGAGTTAGGGGACTTTGTTGTGTTTGGCTACATTTTCGATTTTACCGGCCAACCTCAGGTTTGATCACTTCCTGGTCTTAAGAGTCAAGAAACCACCTAAGTAGGAGATTTCTTTTTAAAACTTTATGAATTTGCTATACAGAGAAATGATTGTGTACTGAGCTGAAGAATCTGTTCAGCTTCCTGTGTGGTCTACTCTTTGTAGATTGGATCTCAATATGGTTTTCGGGAGACTGACATGCATATTTATGAGCCTTTGTGTTTTTGTCTTTGTGGTTCCAGGCAGGAAATCTTTGCTTTGGTGCCGTCAGGTGCAGCTACTTGTTTTCTTTGTACCCAGAATAACAACAATGAAGGACTTCATGGTTTTGTACATCAGAGTAAATATCAAGGTGCCACTAGGTAAAACGTAAAGCTGCCTATGTGATGGTTAAGGCGATCCAAAGAGATTACAGAAGAGCCATTAAACCCGACATCAAACCTAAAATGGGATGGATAAAAAGAAAATAATAATAACCAGGGTGTATGAAAACGTACTTATGAAGTTTTTTATTTCTTAAGTTTGACACATATCAGCCAGATTTGAGCGCCCCTTGTGTGTCATAAAGTAATAGTTATATATGCTAAGTAATATAAAGAAAATGCATTTTATTTTGAAAAAGAAAAAAAGAATTAGGTTACTGTTGAGGAATTTGAGGAGTTTTTGAATAAAATTAAAGTCGACTGTGAACATTTTGAGATTTTTTTAGTTGATTCTGGATTTAAACACGTTTCTGAATATATGTCAGTATCGCTAACAATGCTAAAGTGCTAAAAAAGTTCATTTTTTGTACAAAAGCCATTGAGTGTAGAAAGATCATAAAGCACATACATTGTTCTATGAAAACTTGAGGAATTTTATGATAAAGTTTGACAAATTTTATTTTGCGTCTAGCTGGTTACATAAAAATGTTTTAAATTCATCCAAAAATGACCAAAATATTTTCATAGAATCATGTGGAAACATATGATTCAATCAAACATTTTCTCAAAGAAAAGTTAAAATCATTCTCAAGACATATCTGAAAATATCTTGGAAATTTTCTGAACAATTCTGAACGATTTTTTGTATATTGTATACATGTATATATATATTTTTATATAAATAATTCTTTGAACTTGGCACAAGCTTGATGTTATTCCACATGTAGATATGACCTTATGAAAATATGTTGGTCATTTATTGATAAAAATGTTATTTTGTATGAATTTATTAATTTCAGTATAAAACATTTAATGGTTCATTCTACTAGAAATAAGAAAATATGAATTAATCTGTTGACATGACCACTTGGTCATTTTTGGTCATGTATTGGTCTTTTTTTTATCAATTACGGATTTTACTTGAAATTTTGGTTCGTTATGTTATAAAATAGTAAACATGAGTATTTAACACCAACCTGGTGGGATCAAAGGATCATGTGAAGCCCATGTACTTCATGGGTCATACGTTACATCACCAGCCCTAACCTTTGACACAAAGCATGATGGATCCATATTTCCTGTTGTGTCAAATTCTAATCCTTCTGTCTGGACGCCACTGTAAAAACCAAGGCAGCAAACATTTCTCTTATCAGTTCTTGTCCAAATGTTGTTGAGTCTGTGTGTTATGTTTCCTGTTTCCTTTCCTTGGCTGACATCAGTGGTTTTCTGTTGCTGTATGCCCGCTGAGTGTTATATGTGTTGTGCATTTAAAGACGATGCTGTGTACTTTGGTTGTAGCAAGTTGTTGTTTGACCTTCTGTTGCCTCTCATCTTCTACCAATTTGCTGATTCTCCTCTTACATTTCACATCAACAGTTGCTCACTGGATACTTTGGAGAGGATTTTCTGTGAACCTCAACCAATGGCTGACCAAGAAAATAACACCAGATGAGCGTTTTCTGAAATACTCAGACCAACAACACTGCAGCTTAGTTGTGCCTAATTCATTGTGAGATATGGTTGTTTCCCCTCATCTAACCTCATGTTGTCATTCTCATCTAACAAAAAGTGACAAGTTTGCGAAATAGCTGTGCTCAGCTTTAACTGACAAATTCAGTTTTGTTCAAAGTTAAAAAAAAAAATGTTTTAAAAATCTGTAAAAAATTACCAACTCTCTCACCTAAAGCTGCGCAGAACTAAACTTTTTCCTCCACCTGACCAAACTGGTCATTTCTCTTTCTTTTTTTTTCTGCATTTGAAAATTGAAATGGGAGGATCCTTTTCGAACTTTGGGTACTTGGGTTTTCTTTCAGATCAGACTGCTACTGTATGTGGCTGTGATAATGAGATCGTGTTCCATTTGTAGCCACTCAGCAGGGTGACGAAGTGCTTTTCATTCAATGAGGTGATTTCAGCAGGATGACTCTTTCAGAGGCTCTTTTCTGTCTCACGTGCATTTTCTTATGGAACAAGGGTGAGTAACGCATTAGCTATTAAACCACTTTATAGCTAGTGGCCAATTTAACATATAAATATTACTTTCTCCTTTATTTTAGCTGAGATGAATGACTTGGAGACATTTGTGGATCACAAGAAAGGCTTTATATTGGCTGATGTTGGTGGCAGCGTGACTCTACAATGTTCTTTTGACGAAGAAGAGGCCAGTTATTTCTGGTACAAGCAATCCCTGGGACAGAAACCGCAGCAGATCTCCATGAGTTACAAATTAGAGAACGGAAGTACTTTTTATGGGGAGTTCAAAGACAAGCCACGATTCAGTGTGAAAACTGAAGTAGGGAAGAGTCAGTTAAGCATTTCCGATTTGCACTCTTCAGACACAGGAACGTATCTCTGCGCAAGCGGCCTTTCATTCCTGCTCACGTTTGTAAAGGGTGTTACAGTTGTTGTGAAAGATTCAGCTGTGGGAGGCGAAGCTTTGGTCCACCAGGCGGCATCTGAAAGCGCCCGGCCAGGAGACTCAGTGACTCTGAACTGTACGGTCCAAACTGGGAGCTGCCAGGGAGAACACAGAGTTTACTGGTTCAGGAAGTCCTCGAAATATGATCCGGGACTCGTTTACGCCCATGGAGACACGGCTGATCAATGTCTAACAAGTCCTGACACACAGACTCACACCTGTCTGTACAAACTGCCACTGGAGAACATAAAAAAGTCTCACGTTGGGACTTATTACTGCGCTGTTGCCTCCTGCGGACGGATAGATTTTGGAAACGGGACGAAACTGGAATTGGAGAGTGAGTTGTTTTACTGAATAAATGCTGTTTTCTTTTTGCTTGTTTAGAAAAAGAGAGAAGCTGAAACTTTGGGTTTTTGATGTTCGGATCTGCAGGTGAGGCGGTCTCGCTGGTCGTGGTGTATTTCTTATGTGCAGCTTTGATTTTCACCATCATCTTAAATGTTTTACTGGCCGTCAAGCTGTACAAGAAACACAACAAAGACAGCTGCCAAACTTCAGGTAACTGCTGGGTTTGTAGTCAGGTTATCCACATTTCCTCATTTAAAAAAAAAACTTTTGTCTTTCACAGTATTTCAAGGAAAGTCTTCGTCTTGTCCAGCTGCAGATGGAGAGGTAAATACAACTGAATGTTGAATGAATACCAAAATGCATGTCTCTTCAAAATATCCTGATCAGATAACTATGTTTTGAAGGAAAATTTGTTCATAATCTCTGATGTATCCTGTCATTAGGAAGACAATCTCCATTACGCTGCTGTAAACGTTAACCAGCCCACCCGATCGAGAAGACAGAAGAAAAGTCAAGAGACCGAGTGTGTTTACTCCTCTATGAAGCAGTAGACTGGGCAGATTTCTTTTCTTAAATGTGTTTTAGTTGGCAGGTTTGGAGTTTAAGTGATTGTGTATAATGAAACTGAGTTTGACGCCCCTGACCTATTTTATCCCAAACTTTACATTCCTGGCTGACGTCTAGAAATGTTGCTTCAGTATTTCCATGTATTGTGGGAAATGCACCAGTTCTTCCTGCTGGAAAACACCAACGTACCGGGATTCTGTCACTATCGTCCTTTAACGTTGTTACAGTTCTGTGAGATTTGAAAGCTTCTCTCATTTTACTCAAAAATAAAAAATAAAATAAAATTCAAAAATCAATTGTTTTGAGCATGTGTCGAAAGATAACAGCCTTTCACTGTATTTGCAAACTTTAATCTGTCTCTCTTATGCTGCTTTCAAGTGACAGTTTCTATTAGCCTATTAGGAGGATTGAGTGGCCTATGAGCCCACAGACCTCATAGATAATGACACTGTTGTTACCAATTTCAGCTAGCATCTTCACAAGATTGTTTGCTTTTGTTCTCTTTTTTCTGGTTGTGTTGAGTTTCATATTCATAAATTGTACCATCATTGTTCATCATGTCCTTCCTGAACTGTGCAGTGGTTGGCTCTTGCTGCTAAAATAAATTAACGTTGCAGCTTCAAACATCCATAAATCTTGGCTAAATTCTCTTTTTTTTTTGTAAGTAATTTCACACAAGGAAGTGTGCCTTTAAATACATTCATTGCGTCTACATTGAAATCAGTTGGTAAAAGGTTTTGTACTGGTAAAGCACGTTATTAAGTCCAGAGGACCCCAAAGCGATTCTCACTACAGTCGTTCACACATTTACATGCTGATGGTGGCAAGCTACTGGATAGGCACAGCAAGGGAAGTCTGACAGAAGCAAGGCTGCGATGCACCAGCGCCAACAGCAGGCAAGGCAGGTGAAATGTCCAAAAGGAGGGTGGAGCGAGTATCAAACCAGCATCCTGCTGATTGTGAGGCAAAATCACCACAATCACCCCAGATGATAAGCAACTTTGCAGAACCTGTTAAGAATATAGTAGAGAAACATTCGGCTTGTACATCTTTCTATTAATAGAAACATTTATAAGTAGAAATATTTTTATTTGTTGGCCTTAGCAAGTAAGTGAAGATGCGGTGCAAACTGCAAGTTTCTTTGAACAGACATTGATGGATTTCTTGACACTGATAGTTTGGAATTGCACCACAGAAGAAGCATATTATATCTTAATTCAGATCGTATTCTATCACATCATCACACTGTGAATAAATTTACCGTAACAATGTTTTTGGTCGAATTTAAAGTTGTCGTCCCGCAAATTTAGAAAATATCTCACAGGACCCTCAACCATTATTTAAATATATGTTATACAAGTTAACTTATCCAATATAAAACAAAAATGTTGTAATTACATCACTTTACATGCATCTGACAATTTAATCTAAATATCAGAATTTGTACTTTTTAGACCTTTTTGGTGAATCTAGGAACTTATATATATATATATATATATATATATATTTTTTTTTTTTTTTTTTTTTTTTTTTTTTTTGACATTTGGATCTAAATATGTAAAAAAAAAAAAAAGAGAGAACAATCAGAGAACAATCCACTCAACTGATGCCAGGAAATATGATACCAATTACAGTTAAAATATTTGCTTATATTCACCAGCCAGGAATAGGTACAATGAACTTTTTTGCTTTTAAGGTTTTCCATATATCTGCTGGTTTTAGGCAAACAACTTCAGGAAGTATGTCAGGTAAGGTTGGACGAAGATCCGGTGTTTCCTTGTTAACACTCGACTTATTATCACATGAGCAAATCACCTCAGAAACGATTCATCAAATGTAAAATCAGCTTCTTCCCTCTCAGTCCCTGGAGCTCATTCCATTTTAAATGCAGAGGGACGATGAGAACAGGGAGTCGCATGACAGAGAACGCTCTTACCTTGGATGATATAGAGAAACTAAACAAATAGGATTGGTTAAAGATCTGCTTGTGTCTGCCCCAACTTTGTTAGATGGTTCACAAAGTCTAAGTGCTGTCCAAATGACTTTGTGACAATGCTACTGTCACAAATTAAGATGATTCCTTTTTAAGATTTTCAAAAAACTATGTTAAGAGCCCTACAAATGTGGAGTGGTTCTACAAATATATATCTATGTACGTATGCAAAACAGATTTTCCAGTAAAATAAAGTACAGAAGCATCTCATGATATGCAAATCAAATCAATGTAATGAACATTTGTTACACAGGGCTCATGGTTCAGTGACTTTCCCTTACACTGATGTTGATCTTCACCACAGTGAGAACTTTTAAATGATTTTAATGACTTCAACCAATTCTGTCATCACATCTTCCTGTCTGCTGCCCAGCATTAACACCAGGTAGGCTTACTGACTCCCTCCTCATTTCTGATTGGGTGGCAGCATCCAGTTCGCTCATAAGAAAGTAGAACATGTTGAGAGATTGTATCAGTCCAGCGCAACCATTTAACCCTTGTGCTTGTGAGGATTGAGGCAAATGATACAAGTGATGCGGGTGTGGGGTCGGTTGGACCCCATTTGTAAACACAAGGGTTAAACATAATGACTACTCTGAAGGTTTTCTATCTGTTATTGGCAACAGTTGGTATGTAATGTTATTTTTTTCATGGATTTTTAGCATATTTAATATGTTTGCAGCTGTAATAAATAACCACTATTGATTTTCTTTTCAATTTTCTCTTTAGCTCCTTCGGCAGCATTGGCACTGTCGTCCCCTTTGGATTCTAAATCCATTCACGTTGGCCAGAACGTGACCTTGAAATGTTTCTACCAACGAAATAATGGACTGATATTTTACTGGTACAAAAGAACCGTGGGGAGAAAAGCCCAGCTCATAGCTGAGTTCTACAAACACAAGCAAAACTGCTCTCTTCCCAGAGACCCGATCACCAGAGATCCACGGTTCAAACTGAAATGCAGCAGCAGCGAATTCCACCTGAAGATACTAGATGCGCAAATGTCAGACTCGGCTACTTACTACTGTGTCAGCCTGTTTTCTCACGCGTTTGAATTTTTGGAGGGCATTACTGTCCATGTGGAAGGATTGGGCTTGAAAACCGAAGGCGTCGTAAACCTGTCAAAATCGGAGAACGTCCAGCTGTTCGGCTCTGCAACGATAGGCTGCACGTTACGAAATGGGACAAACGATGGAGAACACGCTTTATACTGGTTCAAAGGCTCTGAAGACTCTTTCCTGAAATTGATTTTCACCCACAAAAGCAGCAACAATATGAGTGACAAGAAAGCAAACACAAAAGCACACAGCTGTGTGTACGACCTGCCTCTGAATGGCTTGGATGTGTCTCAAGCTGTGGACTACTACTGCGCCGTCGCCTCATGCCGACAGATTCTGCTCGGTAACACAACTAACCTGGACTCAACATGTGAGTACTGATATCACAGTTTATGAATTAAACTTGTGAAATCCTTTCAAATTGTCCTTTCAAAAGAAAAGACAAGTAAGAACTCTGTCTGTATCGTCTCCCTCTATGCAGATGACTCAGTTACCATATTTCTGAGTGCAGCCTGTGCGTTCACCTCTGCCCTCAGTCTTTTACTGGCTTTATCAGTGTGCAAGATCATTAAGAAAACAAAATCCATATTTTCAGGTAACACAATTTTCAAATGTTTTTAACTTTACTTAAAGATTTTTTTATTAATAATAATTGGCTTTGTCGTCAAACAAGCATTTCCTTTGTCACAAGCAGAGCCCCAACCAACGCGCCCGCCGGCTCACGTGAAGGTGAATTAACCTTTAACATTTAAACTTCATCCAGTCACAGTTTTCCTGCATGTTGCAATGACTATAAACACTTCATTTTTTTTTTGTTTTGTTTTTTTGCAGAACAGAGAAAAGAGCTATCGCATTGCTGTAGCCGTGGCAACCAACAGATCAATGAGACAGAAGGACGGAGTCTGGAGTGAATGTGTCTACTACAGATATTAGAAGGTAGACATTTTTGTATGTGTATCTCTGAAGATGTAGTACTGAGTCTGTAGTTAGAGGTATGAGGTTTTCATTTTGTAATACCTTTAATAGTATCATCGGTTACAGAATGAACTCCTGCCTCTTGAAAACCTTAGATGTACAGAAACCTTTAATTCAGAGCTGAAAATATTTTTGGTGTAGTGATCTAACAGTCCCACTTAAGAACATTTGTTTTTTTTATGTCTTTGATATCTGTATTTTAACAGTATTCTTTTAATGCAATGCCTTTAAGCTTATCATTTTTTTTCATGTATTATTACCCTGGATATCCTGAAAAACATTTTGAATTGATTTCCGTTTGAATGATGCTATATAAATAAACTTACCTTTCCTCCATGAGTTTTTGTAGCAATATTTGTTTTTGCAAGTCGTTTTTATTGATCCCATTTGACAAAGGGATGTGAAAACCTAATGTAGAAGCGCAATGAGGAGAAGGCTGGTATCAGTGTGAGAAGGGAAAGGTTTGTTTCTTTACTGGATAATTATCACAATAAATCCATCCAACTATAGCATAAGCTACAAATTATGACTGATAATTATTTTTCTCAGAGAGAATATCTCTTCCCAGTGCTTTCAGTGCATGGAAATAGAGTCTTTGTGCTTTCTTCTGCACTGTTTGTAGAATGAGTCAGCAATCCTTTATGTATAACCCTGAAAAGGTCTATACATAGAGTTACTGGTTTCTTTTTTGTTATTAATGCTTAATTATTAAGAAAGTATCAGCAGTATTATGCAACAAAATGATTGATTTGAATTATTAATTGAGAGTAAATAACATAGAATATATGACAAAGCTAACATTGATTAGAAGCACTTAATGTCTCTGTTTCCAGATTAAACAAAAATCCAAACTGTGTTGCTTTCACCTAATCTGCCAAATACATCAGTAAAATGGAGGCGGAGCACCAAGAGTCGAAGGCGTTTTCTCTACGCTTGGAGATAAGCGTCTGTTTTGACTTTCACAGGGATCAGATGAGGAGATAATCTATTCAGGACACCTACTGTCCTAGATGTCTCTCTGCCTGTAGCATCAGTCCTGAGCTGTCCTCCATTTTTATGCTACCTGTGTAAATGCGCAGCGTAGGATTGATTTATTAATGCTTTGAAAAGTAATAGTTTTGACCTCATCTCAAATAAGTAATGCATTTCTGGCAGGGATTCATTTTTAGGAGCATTTATTTTTCACAACCCTTGCAAGGTAAGATCTGTGGACGTGATGCTAGCAAAGCTAGCTGTACAGCGATATGTTGCATCGGCGATGAAAAACAGTTGTCACTCATGCGCTTAATTATTGTGTGGAGGTGTTGACTGAGGTGTCGCAAATATGGAACAACGCTGTGACCAAAGTCTGCATTGATATGATATTCAGCAACGATCCGATTCTTCTGGACGGATCTTTACTGATTAAATTTATTTCAGCTTTAAGTATTTAATATCTAGGTGTTTTATGGGAGTGTGGATCTTTCAGATCAATTTGAGAAGCAATTTTGATAGGTAAAACTTAATTTTTTTGTGTCACGTAGCGCCGGGTGCTGGTCTTGACTACAACTCTGCTACGTGGCTCCTTGGTTCTATGTCCTCCCCAACCCACCTTCTTTCCATCCCCTTTCTGTTGGATTTCTTTAAAAATAAATGCCACTAATGAAGTTCATGCTATGTTAGGACAGGAGACAAGATGTTTCCATCCCTGAAATTATGATGCATAGAATCACAAATCTAAGTCTAAACTATGTTACAGAGTAAACATAATAAAAACATGCTTTATCTGTGGCATTGTTCATTAAAATGGCACATTTCTAATGTATTAAAATTAAATACGATCAGTTCACTTAATGATATTAGCGATTAGGTTATGCATTCAACAAGTACTTTTACTTTTAATACTTAAGTATTTTTGAAAGCCAGTACTTTTTTTACTTTTACTTAAGTACAAATGTTAATGTGGCAGTTTTCCTTTTACTTGAGTACATGTTTGTCTGTGTATTTGTACTTTTACTTAAGTAAAATTTTTGAGTACTTTCTCCACCACTGGATGAAACCAAAATCAAAGTTTTGATAAACTAAGAAACTGAAAAAAAAGAAATCCCCAAGTACAATTAGAATTTAAAGAAATAGTACTTTATATTTATTGTGACTGTTATATAATTAACTGAACTGAACTGAAGTGTTAAATAATTGAAGTTTTGATTATAAAAATTTCTACTCTATGTCATTTCTCTTGCTTGCTTGTTTCACACTAAAACCCATAAACATCACATTTTGCTGCCCTAACTACTGGAAGACAAAACAAGGCTAGAACTCCCACGACAGTCTGACTCATTCAGCTGCTTTAAATAACCACTTTTTTTCTCTTACTATGTTGCTTCCTCAGGAATCAGCAAATCATGCTTTTCTGTGCTAAATTTTATGAACCAATCAGAGATGATAGATGTGGCAGAATGTAGAACAGCCTGGTGTTGGTAAGTCTACGCTTGGTAATTTTCTGCCACTTCAGTTGGGCTTTACTGCTGCAAATAAGTGGAAGTACAGAAGCAGATGCGAAGATGGTTTTCTTTGCAACCGTGCTCCTGCTGTGTTATTTGTGTGAGTACAAACAAAAAAATGTAGATTGAAGGAAATCTTTTTTCTCCTTCTGTGTGCACAAACGTGATGATTTCCTGTGTGTTTTGTTGCAGGTGAAGCAGAGTTCAGTGACGTCTCTCAGCCCGTTTCTGTACAAACGCTGAAGATCGGAGAATCAGTGACCATCGAATGCTTCATAAAGAGTATAATTAAGGACAGAGTGTGGTACAAACTTACAGCAGACAGAAGATTGCAGGTGGTTGCAACGTATTCTTCTCGCTACAATTGGAGTGAAGTTAGTGATGATGAACTGAAACATCGCTACTCAGTAAACTCCATTGGGAACAATAATCACCTGACCATATCAGCAGCGTCTTGGGATGACGCTGGAACGTACTTCTGTGGAGTTTTGCGGCTATCTGACATTCAGTTTGGGTCAGGAACCTTGTTGATGCTAAAAGGTATTCAGTTTATTCTCATATCAATTTAGTTTTAGTTGGCTCTCTGATTACAGTAGATCTGATTTCTTCTCCAAGGTGTGAAGCTGAACCACTCTGATGTCCAGCAGCTAGTCTGGTCAGAGGACGCCGTGCCTTTCAGCTGTACTTTCCACGCCGCTCAGTGCACAGCAGAGGACACTGGGGTCATGTGGCTGAAAACCTCTCAGCGTTCCGCTCCAGAAGTTATTCACGTGTCTGGGAAAACAGACGACTCCTGTAGGAGGACCGAGCGCGGAGAAATGACCTGCGAGCACAAGCTCTTCATCAGAGACGTCGACTCTGACGGAGGTGGAACCTACTACTGCGCCGCCACCGTGTGTGGACAGACACAGTTTGGAAATGTGGCCATGGTTTTTAACAGTAAGAGAGTCACTAAATGGTTTCTATCTAGCAGTGCACTTCAAATCGGTTCAATAATAAAAACAAGATTATAAAAATTCGGCTCAACCTATGAAATGTACAGATTTATTGCACACAAAGCCTTTATATACATTGAATTTGATGATCATGGCTTACAGATCAAAAAATCAAAAAATTGTTATAATTCATATAACATTTTTGATAAAACAAAAACAAAAGAAACATAAAATATATTATGTCCATATCATGACCTACATGAGTCATATGAAAGATTGCTGACTTAACAGTTTTCCAACAGAAAGTGACTGACAGAAGGGTAAGTAGGGTAAGTCACAGTTAATCATTGTAAATTAGTTGCCTGTTCACACATGTCTATATCAAAACATGTTAATTGAAATTTAAATAAGATGAAAAGTCTGGTGAAGAAAAAAAAAGTTCACAAGCAACATAGAAGCAAAACACATTGAAGAGATGTAGAGAGAAGTTACAACTGAGCGTAGGATACCAAAAGTTACTGTAATTAATCAGAATGACAACATAATTCACTAAAAATGTGTGAGAGTATTAAAAATTTACACTATTTCAACACATTTTCCCTGACTGAAATATATTACCTTTTTGATGACGTTCTGATTTATTTAAATGCACATTTATTCTCTATGTGTCCTTCTGTTTGAAGGTGGACTGAATCCAACTGTTGTTGTTCTGGTGACGTCAAACATCATTTTTGGAATCACGATTCTCCTCCTTTCCTGGATGCTTTGTAAATCCCGGAGGAAAGCATCTGCTGGTATGTAAAACTACGCACAAAAATCAGATAAATGTTACTTTTGCATTGAGCTGATCAGAGGTTTTACTTTTAATCATTCTCCAGGGCCCCCGAAAAGATCTTTTGTTGATCAGGTGAGTTCATCTTTTCATATTATGCCACAGCAAATATGTAAATTCAAATGATTATTTCATACAGCCTCCTCTTACAGACTGCAGAATCCGTCATCTATTCGAGTTTGTCTTCGCCCCACCGAAGCTTCGATTGCCAATCGTCCACGGTGACGTACAGCACTGTGGACAGTGTGGTTTATTCTGACACTAGAAGCTGAAGAACAAGAACCATCTTGGTTGTTGAATATATGTCTTTAAGTAATGTATAATAATGTTAATAGTAAGACATAACTGACTAAGATAGCAACTGAAAAATCGAGAATATCACAGGGATGGTAATAATTAAATATTGAAGAACTGAACGGAAGATTGATTTGTATAGCAATCTCTATGGAAACTCTGTTATGGCCTGCCGACCTGTCCAGTATGACACCCTGGACGCCCTCTTGCTCCCTTAGCCCAATGGGATAAGGGTGTAAGAAAATAGATGGATGGATGGACAAATGGATGCATGGATCTCTATGGAAACTAAAGCCCATACTTCAGAACCTGCTTGAACATGTGTTGCTGTTGATTTTTTGTATTATATTTGTGTTCTAACACTATGATTTATTTGTGAAAGTGCTATAAAGTTTTACCATTGTTGTCTCAAAGCATCAGCCAAGGACAGTGTGAAAAGTGGCCATGGAGATGTAAAAAGGCAACAGGATAATGCAAGGCAATGTAAGGCTGTGGAGGAGAAGACATGGATGGGAAGGAACAGAAAGGCATAGAAGATGGGAAGGAGAAGAAGGAGAGCTAAGAATCAACCACAGATAAAGAAGCAGTGTGGAGGATTGGGTTTGCAATACATCTTAAGCTAATAACGTGATCCAGACTTTGACTTTTGATGTCTGACAACAGTCTGACTGGATAGTTTGAAGGCTATTTGTTCTCCAATATTTGCTTTATTTATTATAAGTTGCTTGATCAATAAACACTTGTTGATAGATTTTTATTTAACCGTTTCATTAAATATATACACACAGTAGATTTGATTATTTTTTTAACACTGTTTTAATTCCACAAGTAAAATTCTTTTGTTTTAAATGTATGGTTTCACAGTATAATTCTATACAATCAACAAGCTGCTAAACTCTGACATTTTGCAAAAAGTATTGCATGCCATTTCAGTTTGGCCTCCCCAAACCAAGCTCCCAGGCTGAGGTAGAAACACAGCAAACCCCTGGTTTGGAAACAAAGTAAATGAAAAAATGGTGATGAGTGAAAAAAATATTTCTAATCTTCCTAAAGATTTACTTTTAAAGGATTCTGTTTGTGAAGTTGAAAGTTACTCAGAAGAAACTACTTTATCGACAAGATACGTTTTTCTGAATGAAATAAACAAAAAGTAGAATAATCTGTTGTGAGTAAACTTGATATTTATTCAAAAACAGTAAAATACAACTATTGCGTTTTATTACAAAGAAAAAATTATGATGGTTTGTACGCATCAAATATATAATATAAAGCCATAGAGTCATTACAAGTGTGAGTGGGTAATATTACATTAAAGTGCTAAATATAACATAGAAACATAAAGAAAAAAAGTGGACGTGATTTGTTTTACACAAACAACTCATACTTCTTGTAACATTAGGTATTAAAATCATCCAGACATATCCCATGATAAATGAATTGGACAAATAAATGAATATTTTTAAACTAAATAATTTTGGAAAGAATTGCTTCAGTCAATAATCGAGGCATGAAAACGTCCTTGACCGAAGGGAACTTTTGGATTGCTCGATATTTTGACCTTTGACCTGTGGTAACAATGCGATGAAAAGCCAGGATTTTTGACGAGAGACGTGGTGCTAGTGCGAGCAGCAATATTTAGCAGAGTATCGTCTCTGTGGCGCAATCGGTTAGCGGATTCGGCTGTTAACCGAAAGGTTGGTGGTTCGAGCCCACCCAGGGACGTGGGTCTTTGTTCTAGAAAAGCAAACAAATGTTCTGAGGTTGATGAGCACTGATTGGTGGACAAAATTCTTGGCTGCTGCTTTTGGAAAAACTTGCTTAAGTCAATCAATGAGGCATGAAAAAGTCCTTGACCGAAGGGAACTTTTAGATTCCTCGATATTTTGACCTTTAACCTGTGGTAACAATGCAATGCAAAGCCAGGATTTTTGACAAGAGACGTGGCGCTAGTGCGAGCAGCAATATTCAGTAGTACATCGTCTCTGTGGCGCAATCGGTGAGCGTGTTCGGCTGTTAACTGAAAGGTTGGTGGATCGAGTCCATCCAGAGACGTACGTCTTCATTCTAGAAAAAACAACGTATGTTCTGAGTTTGGGGAGTACTGGTTCTTGGACAATATCCAAAATTCTTGGCTGCCGCTTTTGGAAAGACTTGCTTCAGTCAATGATCGAGGCATGAAAAAGTCCTTGACCGAATGGAACTTATGGATTGCTCGATATTTTGACCTGTGGTAACAATGCGATGCAAAGCCAGGATTTTTCACGAGAGACGTGGCATTTGTTCTTGTAGCGATAATCAGCAGTGCATAGTCTCTGTGGCACAATTGGTGAGCGCGTACGGCTGTTAACCGAAAAGTTGGTGGTTCGAGCCCACACAGGGACGTATGTCTTCATTCTAGACAATAAAAACAATGGATGTTCTGAGTTTAAGGAGCACTTGTTCTTGGACGATATCCAAATTTCTTGGCCGCCACTTTTGGAAAGTCTTGCTTCACTCAATAATCGAGGCATGAAAAAGTCCTTGACCGAAGGGAACTTATGGATTGCTCCATATTTTGACCTGTGGTAACAATGCGATGCGAAGCCAGGATTTTTGACGAGAGACGTGGCATTTGTTCTCGTAGCGACATTTAGCAGTACATGGTTTCTGTGGCGCAATTGGTTAGCGCGTTTGGCTGTTAACCGAAAGGTTGGTGGTTTGAGCCCACCCAGGGACGTACGTCTTCATTCTAGAAAACACACTGGATGTTCTGAGTTTGAGGAGCACTGGTTCTTGGACGATGTCTAAAATTCTTGGCCGCCGCTTTCGGAAAGACTTGCTTCAGTCAATAATCGAGGCATGAAAAAGTCCTTGACCGTAGGGAGCTTATGGATTGCTCAATATTTTGACCTGTGGTAACAATGAAATGCAAAGCCAGGATTTTTGACGAGAGACGTGGCGCTAGTGCGAGCAGCAATATTCATCAGTGCATCGTCTCTGTGGCGCAATTGGTTAGCGCGTTCGGCTGTTAACCGAAAGGTTGGTGGTTCGAGCCCACCCAGAGACGTACATCTTCATTCTAGAAAAAACGCCGGATGTTCTGAGTTTGAGGAGCACTGGTTCTTGGACGATATCCAAAATTCTTGGCTGCCACTTTTGGAAAGTCTTACTTCAGTCAATAATCGAGGCATGAAAAAGTCCTTGACCGAAGGGAACTTATGGATTGCTCGATATTTTGACCTATGGTAACAACGCACGGCAAAGCCAGGATTTTTGACAAGAGACATGGCGCTAGTGCGAGCAGCAATATTCAGCAGTGCATCGTCTCTGTGCCGCAATTGGTTAGCGCATTCGGCTGTTAACCGAAAGGTTGGTGGTTCGAGCCCACCCAGGGACGTATGTCTTCATTCTAGAAGAAACACTGGATGTTCTGAGTTTGAGGAGCTCTTGGACGATGTCCAAAATTCTTGGCCACCGCTTTTGGAAAGTCTTGCTTCAGTCAATAATTGAGGTATGAAAAAGTCCTTGACTGAAGGGAACTTATGGATTGCTCGATATTTTGACCTATGGTAACAACGCACTGCAAAGCCAGGATTTTTGACGAGAGACATGGCGCTAGTGCGAGCAGCAATATTGAGCAGTGCATCGTCTCTGTGCCGCAATTGGTTAGCCCATTCGGCTGTTAACCGAAAGGTTGGTGGTTCGAGCCCACCCAGGGACGTATGTCTTCATTCTAGAAGAAACACTGGATGTTCTGAGTTTGAGGAGCTCTTGGACGATGTCCAAAATTCTTGGCCACCGCTTTTGGAAAGTCTTGCTTCAGTCAATAATCGAGGTATGAAAAAGTCCTTGACTGAAGGGAACTTATGGATTGCTTGATATTTTGACCTGTAGTAACAATGCAATGCAAAGCCAGGATTTTTGACGAGAGACGTGGCACTAGTGCGAGCAGCAATACTCAGCAGTGCATCGTCTCTGTGGCGCAATTGGTTGGCGCGTTCGGCTGTTAACCGAAAGGTTGGTGGTTCGAGCCCACCCACGGACGTACGTCTTCATTCTAGACAATAAAAACACTGGATGTTCTGAGTTTGAGGAGCTCTTGGACGATGTCCAAAATTCTTGGCCGCCGCTTTTGGAAAGTCTTGCTTCAGTCAATAATCGAGGCATGAAAAAGTCCTTGAACGAAGGGAACTTATGGCTTGCTCGATATTTTGACCTATGGTAACAATGCAATGCAAAGCCAGGATTTTTGACGAGAGACATGGCGCTAGTGCGAGCAGCAATATTCATCATGGCATCGTCTCTGTGGCGCAATTGGTTAGCGCGTTCGGCTGTTAACCGAAAGGTTGGTGGTTCGAGCCCACCCAGAGACGTACATCTTCATTCTAGAAAAAACGCCGGATGTTCTGAGTTTGAGGAGCACTGGTTCTTGGACGATATCCAAAATTCTTGGCTGCCGCTTTTGGAAAGTCTTACTTCAGTCAATAATCGAGGCATGAAAAAGTCCTTGACCGAAGGGAACTTATGGATTGCTCGATATTTTGACCTATGGTAACAACGCACTGCAAAGCCAGGATTTTTGACGAGAGACATGGTGCTAGTGCGAGCAGCAATATTCATCAGTGCATCGTCTCTGTGGCGCAATTGGTTAGCGCGTTCGGCTGTTAACCGAAAGGTTGGTGGTTCGAGCCCACCCAGAGACATACATCTTCATTCTAGAAAAAACGCCGGATGTTCTGAGTTTGAGGAGCACTGGTTCTTGGACGATATCCAAAATTCTTGGCTGCCGCTTTTGGAAAGTCTTACTTCAGTCAATAATCGAGGCATGAAAAAGTCCTTGACCGAAGGGAACTTATGGATTGCTCGATATTTTGACCTATGGTAACAACGCACTGCAAAGCCAGGATTTTTGACGAGAGACATGGCGCTAGTGCGAGCAGCAATATTCAGCAGTGCATCGTCTCTGTGCCGCAATTGGTTAGCCCATTCAGCTGTTAACCGAAAGGTTGGTGGTTCGAGCCCACCCAGGGACGTATGTCTTCATTCTAGAAGAAACACTGGATGTTCTGAGTTTGAGGAGCACTGGTTCTTGGACGATGTCCAAAATTCTTGGCCACCGCTTTTGGAAAGTCTTGCTTCAGTCAATAATCGAGGTATGAAAAAGTCCTTGACTGAAGGGAACTTATGGATTGCTTGATATTTTGACCTGTAGTAACAATGCAATGCAAAGCCAGGATTTTTGACGAGAGACGTGGCGCTAGTGCGAGCAGCAATACTCAGCAGTGCATCGTCTCTGTGGCGCAATTGGTTGGCGCGTTCGGCTGTTAACCGAAAGGTTGGTGGTTCGAGCCCACCCAGGGACGTACGTCTTCATTCTAGACAATAAAAACACTGGATGTTCTGAGTTTGAGGAGCTCTTGGACGATGTCCAAAATTCTTGGCCGCCGCTTTTGGAAAGTCTTGCTTCAGTCAATAATCGAGGCATGAAAAAGTCCTTGAAAGAAGGGAACTTATGGCTTGCTCGATATTTTGACCTATGGTAACAATGCAATGCAAAGCCAGGATTTTTGACGAGAGACATGGCGCTAGTGCGAGCAGCAATATTCATCAGTGCATCGTCTCTGTGGCGCAATTGGTTAGCGCGTTCGGCTGTTAACCGAAAGGTTGGTGGTTCGAGCCCACCCAGAGACGTACATCTTCATTCTAGAAAAAACGCCGGATGTTCTGAGTTTGAGGAGCACTGGTTCTTGGACGATATCCAAAATTCTTGGCTGCCGCTTTTGGAAAGTCTTACTTCAGTCAATAATCGAGGCATGAAAAAGTCCTTGACCGAAGGGAACTTATGGATTGCTCGATATTTTGACCTATGGTAACAACGCACTGCAAAGCCAGGATTTTTGACGAGAGACATGGTGCTAGTGCGAGCAGCAATATTCATCAGTGCATCGTCTCTGTGGCGCAATTGGTTAGCGCGTTCGGCTGTTAACCGAAAGGTTGGTGGTTCGAGCCCACCCAGAGACATACATCTTCATTCTAGAAAAAACGCCGGATGTTCTGAGTTTGAGGAGCACTGGTTCTTGGACGATATCCAAAATTCTTGGCTGCCGCTTTTGGAAAGTCTTACTTCAGTCAATAATCGAGGCATGAAAAAGTCCTTGACCGAAGGGAACTTATGGATTGCTCGATATTTTGACCTATGGTAACAACGCACTGCAAAGCCAGGATTTTTGACGAGAGACATGGCGCTAGTGCGAGCAGCAATATTCAGCAGTGCATCGTCTCTGTGCCGCAATTGGTTAGCCCATTCGGCTGTTAACCGAAAGGTTGGTGGTTCGAGCCCACCCAGGGACGTATGTCTTCATTCTAGAAGAAACACTGGATGTTCTGAGTTTGAGGAGCTCTTGGACGATGTCCAAAATTCTTGGCCACCGCTTTTGGAAAGTCTTGCTTCAGTCAATAATCGAGGTATGAAAAAGTCCTTGACTGAAGGGAACTTATGGAATGCTTGATATTTTGACCTGTAGTAACAATGCAATGCAAAGCCAGGATTTTTGACGAGAGACGTGGCGCTAGTGCGAGCAGCAATACTCAGCAGTGCATCGTCTCTGTGGCGCAATTGGTTGGCGCGTTCGGCTGTTAACCGAAAGGTTGGTGGTTCGAGCCCACCCAGGGACGTACGTCTTCATTCTAGACAATAAAAACACTGGATGTTCTGAGTTTGAGGAGCTCTTGGACGATGTCCAAAATTCTTGGCCGCCGCTTTTGGAAAGTCTTGCTTCAGTCAATAATCGAGGCATGAAAAAGTCCTTGAACGAAGGGAACTTATGGCTTGCTCGATATTTTGACCTATGGTAACAATGCAATGCAAAGCCAGGATTTTTGACGAGAGACATGGCGCTAGTGCGAGTAGCAATATTCAGCAGAGCATCGTCTCTGTGGCGCAATTGGTTAGCGCGTTCGGCTGTTAACAGAAAGGTTGGTGGTTCGAGCCCACCCAGGGACGTATGTCTTCATTCTAGAAGAAACACTGGATGTTCTGAGTTTGAGGAGCACTGGTTCTTGGACAATATCCAAAATTCTTGGCCTCTGCTTTTGGAAAGTCTTGCTTCAGTCAATAATCGAGGCATGAAAAAGTCCTTGACCGAAGGGAACTTATGGATTGCTCGATATTTTGACCTATGGTAACAACGCACTGCAAAGCCAGGATTTTTGACAAGAGACATGGCGCTAGTGCGAGCAGCAATATTCAGCAGTGCATCGTCTCTGTGCCGCAATTGGTTAGCCCTTTCGGCTGTTAACTGAAAGGTTGGTGGTTCGAGCCCACCCAGAGACGTACATCTTCATTCTAGAAAAAACGCCGGATGTTCTGAGTTTGAGGAGCACTGGTTCTTGGACGATATCCAAAATTCTTGGTTGCCGCTTTTGGAAAGTCTTACTTCAGTCAATAATCGAGGCATGAAAAAGTCCTTGACCGAAGGGAACTTATGGATTGCTCGATATTTTGACCTATGGTAACAACGCACTGCAAAGCCAGGATTTTTGACAAGAGACATGGCGCTAGTGCGAGCAGCAATATTCAGCAGTGCATCGTCTCTGTGCCGCAATTGGTTAGCCCATTCGGCTGTTAACCGAAAGGTTGGTGGTTCAAGCCCACCCAGGGACGTATGTCTTCATTCTAGAAGAAACACTGGATGTTCTGAGTTTGAGGAGCTCTTGGACGATGTCCAAAATTCTTGGCCACCGCTTTTGGAAAGTCTTGCTTCAGTCAATAATCGAGGTATGAAAAAGTCCTTGACTGAAGGGAACTTATGGATTGCTTGATATTTTGACCTGTAGTAACAATGCAATGCAAAGCCAGGATTTTTGACGAGAGACGTGGCGCTAGTGCGAGCAGCAATACTCAGCAGTGCATCGTCTCTGTGGCGCAATTGGTTGGCGCGTTCGGCTGTTAACCGAAAGGTTGGTGGTTCGAGCCCACCCAGGGACGTACGTCTTCATTCTAGACAATAAAAACACTGGATGTTCTGAGTTTGAGGAGCTCTTGGACGATGTCCAAAATTCTTGGCCGCCGCTTTTGGAAAGTCTTGCTTCAGTCAATAATCGAGGCATGAAAAAGTCCTTGAAAGAAGGGAACTTATGGCTTGCTCGATATTTTGACCTATGGTAACAATGCAATGCAAAGCCAGGATTTTTGACGAGAGACATGGCGCTAGTGCGAGCAGCAATATTCATCAGTGCATCGTCTCTGTGGCGCAATTGGTTAGCGCGTTCGGCTGTTAACCGAAAGGTTGGTGGTTCGAGCCCACCCAGAGACGTACATCTTCATTCTAGAAAAAACGCCGGATGTTCTGAGTTTGAGGAGCACTGGTTCTTGGACGATATCCAAAATTCTTGGCTGCCGCTTTTGGAAAGTCTTACTTCAGTCAATAATCGAGGCATGAAAAAGTCCTTGACCGAAGGGAACTTATGGATTGCTCGATATTTTGACCTATGGTAACAACGCACTGCAAAGCCAGGATTTTTGACGAGAGACATGGTGCTAGTGCGAGCAGCAATATTCATCAGTGCATCGTCTCTGTGGCGCAATTGGTTAGCGCGTTCAGCTGTTAACCGAAAGGTTGGTGGTTCGAGCCCACCCAGAGACATACATCTTCATTCTAGAAAAAACGCCGGATGTTCTGAGTTTGAGGAGCACTGGTTCTTGGACGATATCCAAAATTCTTGGCTGCCACTTTTGGAAAGTCTTACTTCAGTCAATAATCGAGGCATGAAAAAGTCCTTGACCGAAGGGAACTTATGGATTGCTCGATATTTTGACCTATGGTAACAACGCACTGCAAAGCCAGGATTTTTGACGAGAGACATGGCGCTAGTGCGAGCAGCAATATTCAGCAGTGCATCGTCTCTGTGCCGCAATTGGTTAGCCCATTCGGCTGTTAACCGAAAGGTTGGTGGTTCGAGCCCACCCAGGGACGTATGTCTTCATTCTAGAAGAAACACTGGATGTTCTGAGTTTGAGGAGCTCTTGGACGATGTCCAAAATTCTTGGCCACCGCTTTTGGAAAGTCTTGCTTCAGTCAATAATCGAGGTATGAAAAAGTCCTTGACTGAAGGGAACTTATGGATTGCTCGATATTTTGACCTGTAGTAACAATGCAATGCAAAGCCAGGATTTTTGACGAGAGACGTGGCGCTAGTGCGAGCAGCAATACTCAGCAGTGCATCGTCTCTGTGGCGCAATTGGTTGGCGCGTTCGGCTGTTAACCGAAAGGTTGGTGGTTCGAGCCCACCCAGGGACGTACGTCTTCATTCTAGACAATAAAAACACTGGATGTTCTGAGTTTGAGGAGCTCTTGGACGATGTCCAAAATTCTTGGCCGCCGCTTTTGGAAAGTCTTGCTTCAGTCAATAATCGAGGCATGAAAAAGTCCTTGAACGAAGGGAACTTATGGCTTGCTCGATATTTTGACCTATGGTAACAATGCAATGCAAAGCCAGGATTTTTGACGAGAGACATGGCGCTAGTGCGAGCAGCAATATTCATCAGTGCATCGTCTCTGTGGCGCAATTGGTTAGCGTGTTCGGCTGTTAACCGAAAGGTTGGTGGTTCGAGCCCACCCAGAAACGTACATCTTCATTCTAGAAAAAACGCCAGATGTTCTGAGTTTGAGGAGCACTGGTTCTTGGACGATATCCAAAATTCTTGGCTGCCGCTTTTGGAAAGTCTTACTTCAGTCAATAATCGAGGCATGAAAAAGTCCTTGACCGAAGGGAACTTATGGATTGCTCGATATTTTGACCTATGGTAACAACGCACTGCAAAGCCAGGATTTTTGACAAGAGACATGGCGCTAGTGCGAGCAGCAATATTCAGCAGTGCATCGTCTCTGTGCCGCAATTGGTTAGCCCATTCGGCTGTTAACCGAAAGGTTGGTGGTTCGAGCCCACCCAGGGACGTATGTCTTCATTCTAGAAGAAACACTGGATGTTCTGAGTTTGAGGAGCTCTTGGACGATGTCCAAAATTCTTGGCCACCGCTTTTGGAAAGTCTTGCTTCAGTCAATAATCGAGGTATGAAAAAGTCCTTGACTGAAGGGAACTTATGGATTGCTTGATATTTTGACCTGTAGTAACAATGCAATGCAAAGCCAGGATTTTTGACGAGAGACGTGGCGCTAGTGCGAGCAGCAATACTCAGCAGTGCATCATCTCTGTGGCGCAATTGGTTGACGCGTTCGGCTGTTAACCGAAAGGTTGGTGGTTCGAGCCCACCCAGGGACGTACGTCTTCATTCTAGACAATAAAAACACTGGATGTTCTGAGTTTGAGGAGCTCTTGGACGATGTCCAAAATTCTTGGCCGCCGCTTTTGGAAAGTCTTGCTTCAGTCAATAATCGAGGCATGAAAAAGTCCTTTAACGAAGGGAACTTATGGCTTGCTCGATATTTTGACCTATGGTAACAATGCAATGCAAAGCCAGGATTTTTGACGAGAGACATGGCGCTAGTGCGAGTAGCAATATTCAGCAGAGCATCGTCTCTGTGGCGCAATTGGTTAGCGCGTTCGGCTGTTAACAGAAAGGTTGGTGGTTCGAGCCCACCCAGGGACGTATGTCTTCATTCTAGAAGAAACACTGGATGTTCTGAGTTTGAGGAGCACTGGTTCTTGGACGATATCCAAAATTCTTGGCCTCTGCTTTTGGAAAGTCTTGCTTCAGTCAATAATCGAGGCATGAAAAAGTCCTTGACCGAAGGGAACTTATGAATTGCTCGATATTTAAACCTGTAGTAACAATGCAATGCAAAGCCAGGATTTTTGATGTGAAATGTGGCGCTAGTGCGAGCAGCAATATTCAGCAGTGCATCGTCTCTGTGGCGCAATTGGTTAGCGCGTTCGGCTGTTAACCGAAAGGTTGGTGGTTCGAGCCCACCCAGGGACGTATGTCTTCATTCTAGAAGAAACACTGGATGTTCTGAGTTTGAGGAGCACTGGTTCTTGGACGATGTCCAAAATTCTTTGCCACCGCTTTTGGAAAGTCTTGCTTCAGTCAATAATCGAGGCATGAAAAAGTCCTTGACCGAAGGGAACTTATGGATTGCTCGATATTTTGACCTGTAGTAACAATGCAATGCAAAGCCAGGATTTTTGACGAGAGACGTGGCGCTAGTGCGAGCAGCAATATTCAGCAGTGCATCGTCTCTGTGCCGCAATTGGTTAGCGCGTTCGGCTGTTAACCGAAAGGTTGGTGGTTCGAGCCCACCCAGGGACGTATGTCTTCATTCTAGAAGAAACACTGGATGTTCTGAGTTTGAGGAGCTCTTGTATGATATCCAAAATTCTTGGCCTCTGCTTTTGGAAAGTCTTGCTTCAGTCAATAATCGAGGCATGAAAAAGTCCTTGACCGAAGGGAACTTATGGATTGCTCGATATTTAAACCTGTAGTAACAATGCAATGCAAAGCCAGGATTTTTGACGTGAAACGTGGCGCTAGTGCGAGCAGCAATATTCAGCAGTGCATCGTCTCTGTGGCGCAATTGGTTAGCGAGTTCGTCTGTTAACCGAAAGGTTGGTGGTTCGAGCCCACCCAGGGACGTACGTACGTCTTCATTCTAGACAATAAAAACAACGGATGTTCTGAGTTTAAGGAGCACTTGTTCTTGGACGATATCCAAAATTCTTGGCTGCCGCTTTTGGAAAGTCTTGCTTCAGTCAATAATCGAGGCATGAAAAAGTCCATGACCGAAGGGAACTTATGGATTGCTCGATATTTAAACCTGTAGTAACAATGCAATGCAAAGCCAGGATTTTTGACGAGAGACATGGCGCTAGTGTGAGCAGCAATATTCAGCAGTGCATCGTCTCTGTGGCGCAATTGGTTAGCGCGTTCGGCTGTAAACCGAAAGGTTGGTGGTTCGAGCCCACCCAGGGACGTATGTCTTCATTCTAGAAGAAACACTGGATGTTCTGAGTTTGAGGAGCTCAAACTCAGGTTGGCGCGTTCGGCTGTTAACCGAAAGGTTGGTGGCCGAAGGGAACTTATGGATTGCTCGATATTTAAACCTGTAGTAACAATGCAATGCAAAGCCAGGATTTTTGACGAGAGACGTGGCACTAGTGCGAGCAGCAATACTCAGCAGTGCATCGTCTCTGTGGCGCAATTGGTTGGCGCGTTCGGCTGTTAACCGAAAGGTTGGTGGTTCGAGCCCACCCAGGGACGTACGTCTTCATTCTAGACAATAAAAACACTGGATGTTCTGAGTTTGAGGAGCTCTTGGACGATGTCCAAAATTCTTGGCCGCCGCTTTTGGAAAGTCTTGCTTCAGTCAATAATCGAGGCATGAAAAAGTCCTTGAACGAAGGGAACTTATGGCTTGCTCGATATTTTGACCTATGGTAACAATGCAATGCAAAGCCAGGATTTTTGACGAGAGACATGGCGCTAGTGCGAGCAGCAATATTCATCAGTGCATCGTCTCTGTGGCGCAATTGGTTAGCGTGTTCGGCTGTTAACCGAAAGGTTGGTGGTTCGAGCCCACCCAGAAACGTACATCTTCATTCTAGAAAAAACGCCAGATGTTCTGAGTTTGAGGAGCACTGGTTCTTGGACGATATCCAAAATTCTTGGCTGCCGCTTTTGGAAAGTCTTACTTCAGTCAATAATCGAGGCATGAAAAAGTCCTTGACCGAAGGGAACTTATGGATTGCTCGATATTTTGACCTATGGTAACAACGCACTGCAAAGCCAGGATTTTTGACGAGAGACATGGCGCTAGTGCGAGCAGCAATATTCAGCAGTGCATCGTCTCTGTGCCGCAATTGGTTAGCCCATTCGGCTGTTAACCGAAAGGTTGGTGGTTCGAGCCCACCCAGGGACGTATGTCTTCATTCTAGAAGAAACACTGGATGTTCTGAGTTTGAGGAGCTCTTGGACGATGTCCAAAATTCTTGGCCACCGCTTTTGGAAAGTCTTGCTTCAGTCAATAATCGAGGTATGAAAAAGTCCTTGACTGAAGGGAACTTATGGATTGCTTGATATTTTGACCTGTAGTAACAATGCAATGCAAAGCCAGGATTTTTGACGAGAGACGTGGCGCTAGTGCGAGCAGCAATACTCAGCAGTGCATCATCTCTGTGGCGCAATTGGTTGGCGCGTTCGGCTGTTAACCGAAAGGTTGGTGGTTCGAGCCCACCCAGGGACGTACGTCTTCATTCTAGACAATAAAAACACTGGATGTTCTGAGTTTGAGGAGCTCTTGGACGATGTCCAAAATTCTTGGCCGCCGCTTTTGGAAAGTCTTGCTTCAGTCAATAATCGAGGCATGAAAAAGTCCTTTAACGAAGGGAACTTATGGCTTGCTCGATATTTTGACCTATGGTAACAATGCAATGCAAAGCCAGGATTTTTGACGAGAGACATGGCGCTAGTGCGAGTAGCAATATTCAGCAGAGCATCGTCTCTGTGGCGCAATTGGTTAGCGCGTTCGGCTGTTAACAGAAAGGTTGGTGGTTCGAGCCCACCCAGGGACGTATGTCTTCATTCTAGAAGAAACACTGGATGTTCTGAGTTTGAGGAGCACTGGTTCTTGGACGATATCCAAAATTCTTGGCCTCTGCTTTTGGAAAGTCTTGCTTCAGTCAATAATCGAGGCATGAAAAAGTCCTTGACCGAAGGGAACTTATGAATTGCTCGATATTTAAACCTGTAGTAACAATGCAATGCAAAGCCAGGATTTTTGACGTGAAATGTGGCGCTAGTGCGAGCAGCAATATTCAGCAGTGCATCGTCTCTGTGGCGCAATTGGTTAGCGCGTTCGGCTGTTAACCGAAAGGTTGGTGGTTCGAGCCCACCCAGGGACGTATGTCTTCATTCTAGAAGAAACACTGGATGTTCTGAGTTTGAGGAGCACTGGTTCTTGGACGATGTCCAAAATTCTTTGCCACCGCTTTTGGAAAGTCTTGCTTCAGTCAATAATCGAGGCATGAAAAAGTCCTTGACCGAAGGGAACTTATGGATTGCTCGATATTTTGACCTGTAGTAACAATGCAATGCAAAGCCAGGATTTTTGACGAGAGACGTGGCGCTAGTGCGAGCAGCAATATTCAGCAGTGCATCGTCTCTGTGCCGCAATTGGTTAGCGCGTTCGGCTGTTAACCGAAAGGTTGGTGGTTCGAGCCCACCCAGGGACGTATGTCTTCATTCTAGAAGAAACACTGGATGTTCTGAGTTTGAGGAGCTCTTGTATGATATCCAAAATTCTTGGCCTCTGCTTTTGGAAAGTCTTGCTTCAGTCAATAATCGAGGCATGAAAAAGTCCTTGACCGAAGGGAACTTATGGATTGCTCGATATTTAAACCTGTAGTAACAATGCAATGCAAAGCCAGGATTTTTGACGTGAAACGTGGCGCTAGTGCGAGCAGCAATATTCAGCAGTGCATCGTCTCTGTGGCGCAATTGGTTAGCGAGTTCGTCTGTTAACCGAAAGGTTGGTGGTTCGAGCCCACCCAGGGACGTACGTACGTCTTCATTCTAGACAATAAAAACAACGGATGTTCTGAGTTTAAGGAGCACTTGTTCTTGGACGATATCCAAAATTCTTGGCTGCCGCTTTTGGAAAGTCTTGCTTCAGTCAATAATCGAGGCATGAAAAAGTCCATGACCGAAGGGAACTTATGGATTGCTCGATATTTAAACCTGTAGTAACAATGCAATGCAAAGCCAGGATTTTTGACGAGAGACATGGCGCTAGTGTGAGCAGCAATATTCAGCAGTGCATCGTCTCTGTGGCGCAATTGGTTAGCGCGTTCGGCTGTTAACCAAAAGGTTGGTGGTTCGAGCCCACCCAGGGACGTATGTCTTCATTCTAGAAGAAACACTGGATGTTCTGAGTTTGAGGAGCTCTTGTATGATATCCAAAATTCTTGGCCTCTGCTTTTGGAAAGTCTTGCTTCAGTCAATAATCGAGGCATGAAAAAGTCCTTGACCGAAGGGAACTTATGGATTGCTCGATATTTAAACCTGTAGTAACAATGCAATGCAAAGCCAGGATTTTTGACGTGAAACGTGGCGCTAGTGCGAGCAGCAATATTCAGCAGTGCATCGTCTCTGTGGCGCAATTGGTTAGCGCGTTCGGCTGTTAACCGAAAGGTTGGTGGTTCGAGCCCACCCAGGGACGTACGTACGTCTTCATTCTAGACAATAAAAACAACGGATGTTCTGAGTTTAAGGAGCACTTGTTCTTGGACGATATCCAAAATTCTTGGCTGCCGCTTTTGGAAAGTCTTGCTTCAGTCAATAATCGAGGCATGAAAAAGTCCATGACCGAAGGGAACTTATGGATTGCTCGATATTTAAACCTGTAGTAACAATGCAATGCAAAGCCAGGATTTTTGACGTGAAACGTGGCGCTAGTGCGAGCAGCAATATTCAGCAGTGCATCGTCTCTGTGGCGCAATTGGTTAGCGCGTTCGGCTGTTAACCGAAAGGTTGGTGGTTCGAGCCCACCCAGGGACGTACGTACGTCTTCATTCTAGACAATAAAAACAACGGATGTTCTGAGTTTAAGGAGCACTTGTTCTTGGACGATATCCAAAATTCTTGGCTGCCGCTTTTGGAAAGTCTTGCTTCAGTCAATAATCGAGGCATGAAAAAGTCCATGACCGAAGGGAACTTATGGATTGCTCGATATTTAAACCTGTAGTAATGCAATGCAAAGCCAGGATTTTTGACGAGAGACATGGCGCTAGTGCGAGCAGCAATATTCAGCAGTGCATCGTCTCTGTGGCGCCATTGGTTAGCGCGTTCGGCTGTTAACCGAAAGGTTGGTGGTTCGAGCCCACCCAGGGACGTATGTCTTCATTCTAGAAGAAACACTGGATGTTCTGAGTTTGAGGAGCTCTTGGACGATGTCCAAAATTCTTGGCCGCCGCTTTTGGAAAGTCTTGCTTCAGTCAATAATCGAGGCATGAAAAAGTCCTTTAACGAAGGGAACTTATGGCTTGCTCGATATTTTGACCTATGGTAACAATGCAATGCAAAGCCAGGATTTATGACGAGAGACATGGCGCTAGTGCGAGTAGCAATATTCAGCAGAGCATCGTCTCTGTGGCGCAATTGGTTAGCGCGTTCGGCTGTTAACAGAAAGGTTGGTGGTTCGAGCCCACCCAGGGACGTATGTCTTCATTCTAGAAGAAACACTGGATGTTCTGAGTTTGAGGAGCTCTTGTATGATATCCAAAATTCTTGGCCTCTGCTTTTGGAAAGTCTTGCTTCAGTCAATAATCGAGGCATGAAAAAGTCCTTGACCGAAGGGAACTTATGGATTGCTCGATATTTAAACCTGTAGTAACAATGCAATGCAAAGCCAGGATTTTTGACGTGAAACGTGGCGCTAGTGCGAGCAGCAATATTCAGCAGTGCATCGTCTCTGTGGCGCAATTGGTTAGCGCGTTCGGCTGTTAACCGAAAGGTTGGTGGTTCGAGCCCACCCAGGGACGTACGTACGTCTTCATTCTAGACAATAAAAACAACGGATGTTCTGAGTTTAAGGAGCACTTGTTCTTGGACGATATCCAAAATTCTTGGCTGCCGCTTTTGGAAAGTCTTGCTTCAGTCAATAATCGAGGCATGAAAAAGTCCATGACCGAAGGGAACTTATGGATTGCTCGATATTTAAACCTGTAGTAACAATGCAATGCAAAGCCAGGATTTTTGACGTGAAACGTGGCGCTAGTGCGAGCAGCAATATTCAGCAGTGCATCGTCTCTGTGGCGCAATTGGTTAGCGCGTTCGGCTGTTAACCGAAAGGTTGGTGGTTCGAGCCCACCCAGGGACGTACGTACGTCTTCATTCTAGACAATAAAAACAACGGATGTTCTGAGTTTAAGGAGCACTTGTTCTTGGACGATATCCAAAATTCTTGGCTGCCGCTTTTGGAAAGTCTTGCTTCAGTCAATAATCGAGGCATGAAAAAGTCCATGACCGAAGGGAACTTATGGATTGCTCGATATTTAAACCTGTAGTAACAATGCAATGCAAAGCCAGGATTTTTGACGAGAGACATGGCGCTAGTGCGAGTAGCAATATTCAGCAGAGCATCGTCTCTGTGGCGCAATTGGTTAGCGCGTTCGGCTGTTAACAGAAAGGTTGGTGGTTCGAGCCCACCCAGGGACGTATGTCTTCATTCTAGAAGAAACACTGGATGTTCTGAGTTTGAGGAGCTCTTGTATGATATCCAAAATTCTTGGCCTCTGCTTTTGGAAAGTCTTGCTTCAGTCAATAATCGAGGCATGAAAAAGTCCTTGACCGAAGGGAACTTATGGATTGCTCGATATTTAAACCTGTAGTAACAATGCAATGCAAAGCCAGGATTTTTGACGTGAAACGTGGCGCTAGTGCGAGCAGCAATATTCAGCAGTGCATCGTCTCTGTGGCGCAATTGGTTAGCGCGTTCGGCTGTTAACCGAAAGGTTGGTGGTTCGAGCCCACCCAGGGACGTACGTACGTCTTCATTCTAGACAATAAAAACAACGGATGTTCTGAGTTTAAGGAGCACTTGTTCTTGGACGATATCCAAAATTCTTGGCTGCCGCTTTTGGAAAGTCTTGCTTCAGTCAATAATCGAGGCATGAAAAAGTCCATGACCGAAGGGAACTTATGGATTGCTCGATATTTAAACCTGTAGTAACAATGCAATGCAAAGCCAGGATTTTTGACGTGAAACGTGGCGCTAGTGCGAGCAGCAATATTCAGCAGTGCATCGTCTCTGTGGCGCAATTGGTTAGCGCGTTCGGCTGTTAACCGAAAGGTTGGTGGTTCGAGCCCACCCAGGGACGTACGTACGTCTTCATTCTAGACAATAAAAACAACGGATGTTCTGAGTTTAAGGAGCACTTGTTCTTGGACGATATCCAAAATTCTTGGCTGCCGCTTTTGGAAAGTCTTGCTTCAGTCAATAATCGAGGCATGAAAAAGTCCATGACCGAAGGGAACTTATGGATTGCTCGATATTTAAACCTGTAGTAATGCAATGCAAAGCCAGGATTTTTGACGAGAGACATGGCGCTAGTGCGAGCAGCAATATTCAGCAGTGCATCGTCTCTGTGGCGCCATTGGTTAGCGCGTTCGGCTGTTAACCGAAAGGTTGGTGGTTCGAGCCCACCCAGGGACGTATGTCTTCATTCTAGAAGAAACACTGGATGTTCTGAGTTTGAGGAGCTCTTGTATGATATCCAAAATTCTTGGCCTCTGCTTTTGGAAAGTCTTGCTTCAGTCAATAATCGAGGCATGAAAAAGTCCTTGACCGAAGGGAACTTATGGATTGCTCGATATTTAAACCAGTAGTAACAATGCAATGCAAAGCCAGGATTTTTGACGTGAAACGTGGCGCTAGTGCGAGCAGCAATATTCAGCAGTGCATCGTCTCTGTGGCGCAATTGGTTAGCGCGTTCGGCTGTTAACCGAAAGGTTGGTGGTTCGAGCCCACCCAGGGACGTACGTACGTCTTCATTCTAGACAATAAAAACAATGGATGTTCTGAGTTTAAGGAGCACTTGTTCTTGGACGAAATCCAAAATTCTTGGCTGCCGCTTTTGGAAAGTCTTGCTTCAGTTAATAATCGAGGCATGAAAAAGTCCTTGACCGAAGGGAACTTATGGATTGCTCGATATTTAAACCTGTAGTAACAATGCAATGCAAAGCCAGGATTTTTGACGTGAAACGTGGCGCTAGTGCGAGCAGCAATATTCAGCAGCGCATCGTCTCTGTGGCGCAATTGGTTAGCGAGTTCGGCTGTTAACCGAAAGGTTGGTGGTTCGAGCCCACCCAGGGACGTACGTACGTCTTCATTCTAGACAATAAAAACAACGGATGTTCTGAGTTTAAGGAGCACTTGTTCTTGGACGATATCCAAAATTCTTGGCTGCCGCTTTTGGAAAGTCTTGCTTCAGTCAATAATCGAGGCATGAAAAAGTCCATGACCGAAGGGAACTTATGGATTGCTCGATATTTAAACCTGTAGTAACAATGCAATGCAAAGCCAGGATTTTTGACGAGAGACATGGCGCTAGTGCGAGCAGCAATATTCAGCAGTGCATCGTCTCTGTGGCGCAATTGGTTAGCGCGTTCGGCTGTTAACCGAAAGGTTGGTGGTTCGAGCCCACCCAGGGACGTATGTCTTCATTCTAGAAGAAACACTGGATGTTCTGAGTTTAAGGAGCACTTGTTCTTGGACGATATCCAAAATTCTTGGCCTCTGCTTTTGGAAAGTCTTGCTTCAGTCAATAATCGAGGCATGAAAAAGTCCTTGACCGAAGGGAACTTATGGATTGCTCGATATTTAAACCTGTAGTAACAATGCAATACAAAGCCAGGATTTTTGACAAGAGACGTGGCGCTAGTGCGAGCAGCAATATTCAGCAGTGCATCATCTCTGTGGCGCAACTGGTTAGCGCGTTCGGCTGTTAACCAAAAGGTTGGTGGTTCGAGCCCACCCAGGGACGTATGTCTTCATTCTAGAAAAAACACTGAATGTTCTGAGTTTGAGGAGCACTGGTTCTTGGATGATATCCAAAATCCTTGGCCTCTGCTTTTGGAAAGTCTTGCTTCAGTCAATAATCGAGGCATGAAAAAGTCCTTGACCGAAGGGAACTTATGGATTGCTCGATATTTTGACCTATGGTAACAACGCACTGCAAAGCCAGGATTTTTGACGAGAGACATGGCGCTAGTGCGAGCAGCAATATTCATCAGTGCATCGTCTCTGTGGCGCAATTGGTTAGCGCGTTCAGCTGTTAACCGAAAGGTTGGTGGTTCGAGCCCACCCAGAGACATACATCTTCATTCTAGAAAAAACGCCGGATGTTCTGAGTTTGAGGAGCACTGGTTCTTGGACGATATCCAAAATTCTTGGCTGCCGCTTTTGGAAAGTCTTACTTCAGTCAATAATCGAGGCATGAAAAAGTCCTTGACCGAAGGGAACTTATGGATTGCTCGATATTTTGACCTGTAGTAACAATGCAATGCAAAGCCAGGATTTTTGACGAGAGACGTGGCGCTAGTGCGAGCAGCAATATTCAGCAGTGCATCGTCTCTGTGCCGCAATTGGTTAGCGCATTCGGCTGTTAACCGAAAGGTTGGTGGTTCGAGCCCACCCAGGGACGTATGTCTTCATTCTAGAAGAAACACTGGATGTTCTGAGTTTGAGGAGCTCTTGTATGATATCCAAAATTCTTGGCCTCTGCTTTTGGAAAGTCTTGCTTCAGTCAATAATCGAGGCATGAAAAAGTCCTTGACCGAAGGGAACTTATGGATTGCTCGATATTTAAACCTGTAGTAACAATGCAATGCAAAGCCAGGATTTTTGACGTGAAACGTGGCGCTAGTGCGAGCAGCAATATTCAGCAGTGCATCGTCTCTGTGGCGCAATTGGTTAGCGCGTTCGGCTGTTAACCGAAAGGTTGGTGGTTCGAGCCCACCCAGGGACGTACGTACGTCTTCATTCTAGACAATAAAAACAACGGATGTTCTGAGTTTAAGGAGCACTTGTTCTTGGACGATATCCAAAATTCTTGGCTGCCGCTTTTGGAAAGTCTTGCTTCAGTCAATAATCGAGGCATGAAAAAGTCCATGACCGAAGGGAACTTATGGATTGCTCGATATTTAAACCTGTAGTAACAATGCAATGCAAAGCCAGGATTTTTGACGAGAGACATGGCGCTAGTGCGAGCAGCAATATTCAGCAGTGCATCGTCTCTGTGGCGCAATTGGTTAGCGCGTTCGGCTGTTAACCGAAAGGTTGGTGGTTCGAGCCCACCCAGGGACGTATGTCTTCATTCTAGAAGAAAGACTGGATGTTCTGAGTTTAAGGAGCTCTTGTATGATATCCAAAATTCTTGGCCTCTGCTTTTGGAAAGTCTTGCTTCAGTCAATAATCGAGGCATGAAAAAATTCTTGACCGAAGGGAACTTATGGCTTGCTCGATATTTTGACCTTTGACCTATGGTAATGCGATGCAGCCAGGATTTTTGACAGACGTGGCACTTGTTCGCACAGCAATATTCAGCAGTGCATAGTCTCTGTGGTGCAATAGGTTAGCATGATTGGCTGTAAACCAAAAGGTTGGTGGTTCAAGCCCACCCTGGGGTATATGTCTTCATTCTAGAAAAGGCAATGTCTGTGGTTTGAAGACACTAGAGCATAGGTTGTTCAACAATCTTTAATGTTCTGTACAGGAAATGAATCTCCTTCCATCGGCCCATTCAGAATCAAATCCACTTTATCTCGATCCTGAAGTTTTAGCTTTGCCATATGCATCGCCTTGGATTTCAAAAGTTAGGTTGGGATGTTGCATGAGTAATTATTGCAATTCATGCTCCATGACCATAGTGTCACCTTAGCATTGTTTGATGAATGACAGCTGTTGGTAGATCTTATGGAATAATATTTTTTTTATTTTCTCATCATAATGTTTTTTCTGACTAATTTCTTGAACTTTCAGAAAATATGTCAGACAATTTTTACATACACTTATCCCCAGTCATTTAGTAGCATCTCAAAACCTTGAAGGCTGACCGTCACCTGAGATGTATGCTTTAGAATCCTATCACTACATAGTATTTCTCGATTTCTTAAAACTTAGCTGCTAGAAAATTTGTATTTAATGTATTTACCTTTTGGAGAATATTGCTTGGAAGACCCTAAATTACAAAACGGTCTGGAGATGACCAGACCATTAACCGTAATAGTTTTTTTTGTCTATTGCTAAGTGTAGTTTTTGCTCATGTAAAACATTGTAAATCATTTATGAGACTTTCCTGCTTTTACCTCATCACGAAGTGATTCTTTGAATATCTTTGTCTCCTTTAATTATTAGCGGAAATCCATAGTTTCTTGTTTAACAACCAGAAAGAATAAAAAGCAGCCTCAGAGCACAAGAGACCACATATTTTGAACTCAATGGAGAAAAGGCAAGTTAATAGATTTTTGCAATGTGTCGTCTACAAGTGTTGACTTTAAGTTGATAAGTGTAACATCACTGGTGTTACAGAGTTAAGCTTTATACCGTTAAGAGTTAAATAGTACAGACTGGATGAAAATGAATCAGAGCTCTAAAGTTAAACATTATAGTTAGAACTGTAGGATCTAGATGGAAAAATATTGACGATTTTTTCTCTGTAAATAAAAAAAATGCAGTCAATAGATTTGATGCCATTGATTAAAATGAGGCAGTTTTAATAGATTTGCTTCACATTCTTTATGTGACCAGACACTTCCTGTAGTGATCTGTTGGATCATGAAAATCAACCGTTGTTGATTTTCACTTCCACTGGAAACTCCAGTGGAAGTGACAGATGAGATGAAAAATACATGACAACCCATAGCATCCCCACAACTTGGTACTTAGTCTTTTTTTTTTGTTTGTTTGATGATCCATCCATCCATTTTCTTTACACATCCCTTAGTGGGGTCAGGACGGGTGCCTATCTCCAGCTAACATTCCGGGCGAGAGGCAGGGTACACCCTGGGCAGGTCCCCAGTCTGTCGCAGGGCAACACAGAGACAACCATGCACACACACCTAGGGGCAATTTTGAGAGGCCAATTAACCTGACAGTCATGTTTTTGGACTGTGGGAGGAAACCAGAGAAAACCCACACATGCACAGGGAGAACATGCAACCTCCCTGCAGAAAGACCGGGGCCGGGAATTGAACCCAGAACCTTCTTGCTGCAAGGCAACATGACACCATTTTATTTTGCACATGGTTGTAATAGTCAGTATATTCCATCTTATTCTATGTGTTATATATAAAAAACCATTCTACATAGTCTTAAAACAGTTTCCGACACTCTTTTTTTTTTTTTTTCAAGACGTATCTCAGTGTCCAGCAGATCGGCCGACACAGCCTGTCCTGAAGGTTTATCCATGGAGAGAGATATAAAGAAAACTTAACAGCTGTCATTAGTACTGAGGTGTGATTACAATGGCACAGTGCTCAAAAGTTTTTTAGATTTACACAGAGCCAATGACTCTGAAAATAATACAGTGTCTGGAAAGATATGGTCTCAAATACTGTAGGTCAGTGGGTAAAGAGGGGCATCAGTGAAGTCTGGATGATGCACTAGAGAGATGCTACATGGATTAAACCAGAGGCTAGACTCACATTTTTCCGTTCATAGCAACACCCACTGCTTTAATCTAGTTGTTGTAGATTCAGTGAAAGCAGTGCCTGTGGTCGATTGTGTTTTTTCTATTGTTTCAACAATTGTATGCATACACATCAGGTTCTTAGGTTCATGAAAAGATTTACTTTAATGCAGTTCTTACACTGAAAGCACATCCACAGGCAGACCGTCTTTGGTGCATAGTGAGGCTGTGATGCGTTCAAGTGTCTGTGTTCTGGAAGTCCCAGGTTTTGAATCGACTGCAGAGACAAATCCACGTGTTTCTGTTTGAGTAAGTAAAAAGGTTTTACTATTCAAATTCTGCCGTACCATTCATCACGATCTGAAAGTGCAGAGAAATGAGATAAAATAGCATTTTTACTGTGCCACCATTCTGCAGTCTATGCCCCAGGCTGGCTCCCCCCCAGGCGGCACTCGCCTAGCTGTCACCTGACTGGTCGGTGGTTTAAGTTGTCCAGGAGATGTTTGTCTTTGTTATGAAATCCTGATGGATACTGATGCAATAACCTATCTACAATCGTTCCTGGTCATACAATAATCAGTAAAAGTCGGAGCATTGTGCATCCTGTTTTGTAGACTTGCTGAACTGTTTCATCAGAGTGAAGTTCCACCTGGATGAGCAGAGTCAGAATCGCCAGTCGTGATACTGCAAGGCAGAAAAACCTCATAGAGATGACATTTTTTTGTTTTTCCTGTTCACACAGTATTTAAATATTGTGATGTATAAGTTGATATAAATGATGGCCTTACTGTTTTCCTTCAAAATACACTGAAAAAAGTTGGAGTTTTAGGTTTTTAATTGCTCTGTTGAACAAAGTAAAAAGAATAATTATTTCTTTTGTCTCTTTTTTTTTCTCCTCAAAATAATACTTAAATAAAATTCATTCTCACTGTGAATGTTAAGCGGATACTAAAAGAACACCCCACCTCCTGACAGTGGAATCATTGCTGCTGGAGCACAGTTCAGTCACTAACACTGTCCATTCAGGGTCTCACTGTGTTCACAATGGGAAACTTCAGCTTGAGGCTCGCTTTACTCTGCAACCTCAGTAAGTACACCTACATGTCTTTTCTCAGTACAAGTGCCGACTCACTGTACTGTAATCCATTTCACATTCATAGTTTTGAGCTTAAGAAAAAGCATACTGGTTTTTCTTTTTATTATTTGTTTGTTTCAGGTTGGGTCGCTGTGTCAGTCTGCCTGTTTCAAACCGTGACGGTTCAACCCCATGAAGAAGTCACTCTGCGATGCGCCAACCTTAGTCGGATTGCCAGCCACATTTTCTGGTTCAAGCTGGCCGACGGACCCAACGTGAGCCGGATCTCATCTATGTCCACCTCAGAAGCTGTTCCCTCATTTTGTGATGAATTTCAACTGGGCAGATTTGTCATGAGATCCAACGTCACAAACATATTTCTGGACATTAAGCAGGTGGAGGTGAACGACTCTGGATTATATTTCTGTGGGTTTTATGCTGAGGATTTCCCTGGAGTCTTCGCTGCAACATATTTACATGTCGAAGGTAAGATTGTGATCCCTCGTATTTCAAGTGACTAAATAAATACTAGATACTGATTACATTCCAATTCTGATGGTTTTTTTGTTTCCTAGTCAGTCTTTTACATCAGATTGAAGAACCAGACAACCTGATGAACTGGATCCTGGGTGGTGTAGTCATTTTTCTTGCAATGGTCATCATCAGTTTGGTTGTCAAAATCAGGACTTTATATCCAGGTATAATTAATTCCAGCTGAAAAGTGAGATGTTTATTTGTGTAAAAATGTTCACATTAAACCAACAGTAAAAAGAGTTGTGGTTGTTTTCAGCTCCAACACACAGAAGTAATACAGAACACTGTGAGGTAATCAATTTGAAACAAATTACATGTTTCCTCAATTCAACCCGTTCTGTATGTTTTTAAGTTAGTGACTGTCAGTTCTTTTATTTTACAGAATTTGGACTCTTGCACCCAGAACTACGCAGCACTGAGTTTCCCTCCAAAAGCAAAAAGCAATAGAAGACCAGCAGCAGAACGACAGGCGGACTCTTGTGTTCTCTATGCTGCTACAAGATAGACGCACCAAGAGAAACATAAAAATATATGTTTTGTGAAGTTCATTTTATTGTTGTTGTTTTAGTTACAAAAAGTTTCTGTTTATTGACTTTTTCAAACTTGTAAGAAACGTGTAACGGAGACCAAATAAAGCTTTTTGAATCTATGTTTAGATGTGAGGTAAAGTAACGCTGGTACAGGCTGGCAAAAGGTCCTTCAGTCACATTGCTGCTTGTTTCCACTGTGGTGACGGCAGATGAGAAAAACAAAATACCACAGAGACTGCTTTAAGCTCTCTGCATCAGAGCAGCACTGCTTTCAATTTATAAAGAATGTAATCTGTAAATATTTAAGTATTGGGGTGAACTTACATTAGCTTGTTTTCAGCTTAGAGCAAGCGCAACAGGGCAAAGATCAACTAAAACTTCTACTGTCGTAAAATAGCTGCAGTCCCTATCAGTATTTTAATGTTATTTTGGTTTTCAATTATAGCTGAGCATAAACACAAATAAAGTCAACATGAACCGATCTTAACCATGGCAGAAGAATAAAACTGATATTTCTGCTCCAACATGGATTTTTTGTAGTGTGGTATGATAATGTAAGTGAAAACCCATAACGTGGTTTGTAGTTGGAAGCTCAGACACAGAAAGGTAAAGTGAAGAATTATTTTTTAAATAACTGAAAAGCAGAGGCTTACAATACTTTGATGAAGGGAACAGGACATGGAATAGGTGAGAGTGAAACAAGAAGGGTAACGGAGAAGGTTCTAGAAAGATCCAGTGGTGAATGATGGTAAACCAGAGGGATGTTTCACAAAAACAGAATTCAGAAATCCAGGAAAAAGAAATAAAGCCAGGTTTGACTTCGTGTGACAAGTTCATCCTGGTTTTATCCATTCCACAAAGGTCAAACCCGACAGTGCAGGTCGAGTCAGGGTTAAGTAATTCAGTTAGATGCGGGTCCACAGCTTTTTTCAACAGACCGTGAATTTGATCACGGATTCACGGATATCTGAGTGTGACATACATCGCACCAAATGAGCAACAATTTCTGACAGAGGATTATGAAGAACTGAAGCACATCATACTGAACAAAGGAGGACACACTGCCACTGCATTTGTAATTAGCCTAAAATATACATTTCCTAGCCACTATTCTTATATCACACTCTTTTTATTTTTGTTACAAATCTTATCAATATTTAAGCAGAAAAAAATGTGACCAAGATTAAATATAAGAACATTTTGCAGACTGGTTAAGAATGTTGACTATAATGTAGAAATGACAGCAGCCATCGATACCATCCATCATGACTTCCTCGTCTCAGGCCTTCAGCAGTGGGTGGGTATCGGAGGCTCTTCACTGGTTTCGGTCGTACATCACAGACAGATAGACAGATAGTTTCTGTGGTCTGAGCTCACACTATGCTGTGCTGCCCTGGGGTGAACCGCAAGGCTCTATTCTTGGACATCTGCCTTTTTTTATCTTTTAAACATCTGCTTTCTGTCATGATTTGTGTTTCTGTGTATTTATTTTAAGGTTTTTCTGTGTTCACTTTCTGTCCTGAGTCTCTGTTGTTTCTGCGCCTTCCCCGCTGATTGATCCCAGCTGTGTCTGATTCCTTGTTTACCCTCCCTGTGTATTTAGTCCCACCTGTTGTCTTTGTCTCCTGTCGGATCCTTGTCGTACGTTGTGTTTACGTCATTCATCATTGGTCTGCTTACCTTCACAGTCGAACTGTTAAGTCCTGTGTTGGTCTAGCTCTCGATTTCAGTCTTCAGGTTTTCAGTTGCTACCGGTATTTAGTTGTGTGCTAATCTTTTTGCTGTGCTGCCTGATCTGGACTGTTTTTGAGCATCTTCATTAAATTCATCATTTTCTTCTACAACCTGGGACTCCGCGTTCATCCTCACCACCACCAACCACCACGTCTTGACACTTTCATCTAAATGATTGCCATCTCGATTTCCAATTGAAAAGGAGAACACACTACATTAAGCCCCTCTTTGACTGTCTGGCTGATGTCAGAAAGTGCTTGGTACAAAACCTTCCATCTTTGGCACCACATGAAATAACTTTAGGAGTAAAAAATGGACCATCTTTTGAGAATGAACAATCAAGTGCAATTAGCTATGAAGTCTCGTTTTTGAGGAAATCTGTAAAGATTGAATCTGTTTTTCAACATCAGTGTTGAAACAGTAGCCTGTACTTTCATCATGTCTCAGTTTGATTGATATGGTTTTATATTTGGTGTTGCCCAAGCTGCTGTTGCTCCCTTACATAACTTGACAGAAATGTCTTGGATATCTTTTTGCAAACTTTTCACAAACCCTCCTCAGAAACTTGACCCATTCAGTTTACTGTCATAACTGAGATCAGGCTTCTGTGATGGCCAAACACTGACTTTGTTGTCCTTAAATCAATATTCCCAAAATAATAATAATAAAAAAAGTGATATGTTCACTCTAAATATGCGTTTGGGCTGGAGTTCATGTTATGGACTTACTTACATTAATCTCATTGAATTTGTTTGCTTTAGTGATGACAACTTACTTTTTTGTGTTGAATTAACTTTAAAGTTACACATTTTTAACTTAAAGGAACTTTTCACTTTCACTTTACTTCAAACAACTGAGTTCAATGCCAGTTCCATATCCTATGATTGACATCATAAACCCTTCACCAGGAACTGATCCTAAACCAATCAACATGGAGTGGTGGTTCAAGGGTTGAGCATAACCCACATATGGAGCCTTTAACCCTCGACCCAGTTGTCGTTGGTTCAATTCCCAGCCTGAAGACTTTTGCCTCTTGTCTTCCTCCTCCTTTATTACCCAATTTCCTGTCTAAATACTATCAAATAAAGGCTGCCTGAGCCATAAAACCCTCTTAAAAGAGATTCTTTCTTTACTTCTTTATTTCAAGTAAGCTAAATGATTTGAGTAAGACTGAATTAAGTTAGATAAACTTAATTGAATTACTTGTTATCAATTGAAGCTTCAGCTATAACTTGATTGAAAGTGTTGGTGTCTTATACTATAAGATCACACTTGTCTCTTTGTTGTGTTCATGGAACACTCGTGTACCATGTATAAGGTGGAGCAGAAAGATGTGTCTATTATGACTTGTTGTAAATGTAAAAATGTATATTCTGTTCAGCTAAAAGTTTTTATAAAAGAGATTTTAAGGATTTGTAAAAAGTGGGGTGATCCTGCGCTACAGTCAGGTGTTGATGATGGATGAATGGAAAAAAGGATAAAACCAATAATCTACTAATCAAATCCCATCTGTTTGCTGGTCCCTTAAATAGCAAAACTCCAATTTGGCAAAACATTTTAGACTTTTGGGATTCATAAATTTGGTCCACTTCTACATTTATTGTTCATAGTTTTGTCTCATGAGAAGAGGAAAATTATATGTCTGTAGGCAAAACTCTGAACTTTCAGCTCAGCTTTAATAGGCTGACAAAAATCAAACAGCCCTCCGCCTCTTTATAGTGAGATCAATATAAACTGGAGCACAGTTCATTTCCTAGCATCGCTCTGGTCGGGTCTGTGTTCACCATGACGAACTGCAACATGACACTGGTTTTATTCTTGGCCTTCAGTAAGTACATCAACAACAAATATAACAGTTTTTGCTTACCCTCACTGATAGGTGTTTTTATTTATTATTATTAGTAATTTCTTTTTACAGCTTGAACTTTGTGAATGTTTCAGGTTGGATCTCAGCGTCAGTCTGTCAGTTTGACACCATGGTGGTTCAGCCTGGTGAAGAAGTCACACTGCAGTGCTCAAACTTTAGCAGCGTTTTTTCCCGTGTGTGGTGGTTCAAACTTGCCAGTGGGTCCAACGTCAGCTCCATCTCATCTATGCTTAACTTTGGATCCAATGTTTTGCTGTACGACGGATTTGAACAAGGAAAATTTTCCATGACGTCCAACAGCTCCAACATCTTCCTGAACATCAAAGAGCTGCATGCTAACGACTCTGGGCTATATATCTGTGGAATGAACAATAAGGGAGTCCCTGGAGTTTTCACAGCAACACATTTGCAGGTTGAAGGTAAGAATCTCATCATCCACGTTGGCATCCTGGTTGGATAGAATACTGATATCAATCAGATTTTTCTGCACATGAAATGTTTTCTAATCATTCCTTTAGATCTTTTAACTGAACCAGTCTGTTTGCTGAACTGGATCCTGGGTGGTGTTATCGCTTTTCTTGCAATTGTCATCCTGGGTTTGATTGTCAAAATCAGGACTCTCTTTCCAGGTACCAATAACATTTTTAATTCATATTAAAAACTGAGATGTGAAAATGTAAAATGACACTAACAGTTGTGGGTGTTTTCAGCTCGAACTGACGTAAAGAACACCCAACCTCAGGAGGTAATCATATTTGTAACAAATCTATGCATTTCCTGATTGAACCCGTTGTATAGTTTTTGAAAGTGCTACTGATAAGTTTGTAAGTTATTAAGTTTAAGTCCTTTTATTTGCAGAACTCCGACTCTTCCACCCTGGACTACGCGGCGGTGGATTTCGTTCCCAAAGCAAAAAGTGGCAGAAGACGTGCAGCGGAAGGAGATACGGAGTTGAATGTTCTGTATGCTGCCACAAAACTCACTATCAAACAATGAATGGGAAAATAATGATACTGACAACAGTGGTAAATGGACTGAACTTATATAGGACTTTTCCAGTCATTTTGACCACTCAAACTCTAGTGTAAAGATCTTTACACTAGAGTCACATTCACCCATTCGAACTCACAAACACACACACACACATTTATACACCGATAGGTAGGCAATTTGGGGTTAAGTGCCATACCCAGAGGCACATCAACATGTGGCAGGATGAAGTCTACTCTACCCACAGAGCCACAGTTGCCGCCAATGATGCTTAAATGTTCATCTGCTTATTTGCTGTATGTGCTCCATAAGAATAAATATTTATTTTAAAGCCTGTGTTCATCGAGTTATAGTTCTTCTCATGTGAGCTGGTTGAGATTTCATGTCTATTTGTTAATGTCAGATAGAATCAGGCCAGTGCATTATGTTGGCAAAAGGTTCTTTTGTGCCCGTGTTGGTTGATTGTTTCCATTGTGGTGACAGGAGACAACAAAAGCAAAAATACCACAAAAGTTGTGTAGTTTTTGATGTGCAGAGGGCTTAACACAAGAACTTTACATTTATAGAGAATGATTTTGATATTTTGCAGACTGTGATGTATAAAGTTGTCTGAATTTATTTTCAGTAGTCCTTGCTAATAACTGATGCTTGTCAAGCCAGTTGAGTTCAACATTTGACAAGAAGGGGAACCTCTTGAGCTGGTACTAGCAGGTTAAGTTTAACTGATTTAGACTTTTAAACAATGACCTAAAAGAATTTAAAGGGCAGGAAGAAATTATTCCCAGATGGGTTTCTGTGCAACATGAGCCAAAACTTAGGTTTTCACAAAGAACAAGATCATGACATTTACGGTCACTTTCAAAGTGAAGAGAATCGTTCCTTGTGAATTGTCCTTTATGGACTTAAACAGATGCTGAGACATTTGCTGTTTTTTGAAGTCGAAGGCCAGAAAATAATTTAAATTATGCTTCTCAATTAAATTGCTGATGATTAAGACATTTTGCTCTTCATATTCCATGAGTTAAAATCACATCATAAGCTACAAACTGCGACCGGTTGTCCACATCCATATTCATGTTGCTTGCAATTTTTTTTCAAAAGCACTATTTTCAACTGAAAGATGATTTTGTAACATTATGTAGGTCTAGTTCTTTTATTAGATAATATAATGTAGTTTTAGTTGTAGCACCGGTATCACACCGCTAACTGCGCTACTGGACCAGTTCTAGGCTCTAAGGAGTGGGGAAGCAAGAATAACAACACCAGAGACCGCTGCTTTAAATGGAAAAAGCCGGCAATTTACTGAATGCAAAACACACACATAAAATACAATACATGAAACCCCTCCCAAAAAAAAAAGAAAGAAAAGTATTTCACTCCTTCTTTTTACTCTTTAGTTCACCTGGTTTATTTTAGTAAAACTAATCTAGTTTAATTAGACCAGTCTCTTTTCCGAGGTTACACCTATTTTAGTACTCCTATTTTTTCTACTCGTTTTCTTGTCGTTCACAGGTAAGGAAATACCTTCAAACACAATTAAATCAAAGTGGACCACAATTACTCAAATCACATTCAGAGACATAACATGAAAATCAAAGTAGGACACTTTAAATTCAAGTTCAAGTAAAAATGTAAGTTCAGGTGCTCAGTTCAATGAAAAGCTTCAGTTTGATTCAGTCTAAAAATAATAATAACTCAATCAGTTCTTAATCCTGTTCAGTTCAGTTTGAACTAGTTCCTGATATTCCTACCGTTCCGGCAGCGAATTACCCCACTCAGGAGAGTCCCTCCCTCATACGATGGAGAAGATGAACTGAAGGTCTAGGTCTGGCTCGCCATCTTGAATCCCGTCTGTAAATGTGCACGTCGCACATGGCAGACCAATCCTCGCTCCCTCCGAGCTTCCAACCGAACAAAAAAACCTGACCTGTGTAACAGGTCACAAACACGACAGAACTCTTTTTAAATCCTTAAATTATACAAATAAATTCTTCTTCATAAACCCAATATATTAACCGGATAACAGTTTATGACGGAGCATTTCTTTGCAACAGCTACGATTTTAGCGTTAACTCTCCGCCAAAAGGAAAAGTACAACACGGTGAAAATGTAAAAAAATAAACACAAAACTCACCAAAACCGATGTAACTTAGTTCTCATAAAATCCCTGTCAGTTTCCGACCAGGTAAATTATGTTTTCTCAACTATAATATTAACTTTTATGTTAATTAATCACCGCTCTTTTCCTCCGATTCCTCCTGTGCTCTCTCCCTCAGATTTGTGCACTGCAGCGTCACCCAGCCGCCGCGTCTGTGACGCTGGTTTCTTAAAGGTGCAGCGACATTATTTTCTGTTGACAGACTTTAATCAGCTATTTATTCCTATTTATGTCAGATTTTAACATGGGCAACTATTTATTCCTATTTTAACGTGATTTTAACGTGGGTTGCATTTAGCTAGAGCTTCTAGTTCTTTCTATTATGTAAAAGCCCAACAAGGGATAATAATCGAAAAGCAGCTCCAACCATAAGATATCTGAAAATAGCATTAGTTGCAGTCTATGCCTAATTGTTATCCCTGTCAAAATAAATTCTACTGTTACCATGAACACAGACTGGCGACCTGTCCAGGGTGTACCCCGCCTCTCGCCCGGAACGTGAGCTGGAGATAGGCACCAGCACCCCTCCCGACCCCACTGAGGGACAAGGGTGAAGGAAAATGGATGGATGGATGGATGTTACCATGAACAATTTTTCTGATCTCTTGTTCAAATTAAATTACTAGCAATCATAGACTCAGTTTCATCAGTAGTGACTAGTGGGATATGTTGTGGTCTTCTGTTCCTGTAGTCTATCTGCTTCAAACTCAGATCAGAAAGTGTACGTCTCACACCTTGGTAGCGGCAAGTAGTTGCTTTACTACTGTTGCAATCAATTAGCTCATCAGCCCAGGTCTATTATTCCAACAGTGAACCTCCCAGTATTTAAGCACTTCGTTGTTAGTCATTACTTCCCTGTTCGTCTTATCTACTCCCATTATTTTTCCCATATGTTCCCTGCCTCACTTCCCCCCAGACTTATGGTTTGCGTGCGTTTTTCTTTTTCTTTTTTTTTTGTGATTTTTGTAAGTTTTCGTTCTTCATCTCTTTGTATTAAATTTTCAACACCACCTGACGTCTCAAGCCTGCTGCACTTGGGTCCATCCACAACATACGTTACGACAGAATTTTCATCTCTACTGGCGCCACATGCTTGCTGGGTTTGAGGGATTGCTGTAAAGTCAACAACACAAGGCGAGCGAATTTCCACTGTAACCACCAGGAGGAGTGAATCCTGCAAGTCAATGAATCAAAGCAATCTGCTTGTTTTCCTTAGATACAAAACTTTTTAAACTAATTTTAATAATACACTGATCTTAATTTATTGTTTAATAATATTAATCTATAGGATTTAATTGAATTGAAACAAAGTTGTATTGTTTTGCTTGCAAAGTACCAACTGGCTCTATACATATGAATTGAATTAGATTTTTTTTCCCACCTTCTCAGATATATAAACTTGAAATTTAGATCCCAGTCTAAATCCAAAATATTTAATATGATGATTGCTGCTATGTCAACTTAAACTCTTCTACACAGTCTTTTTGCAAGGTTTGAAGTTATGTTTCTATATTATTTACCATTTCCCCAGAAACAGAAACATATTTATGGGATCAGACACTGATGCTGGACAACAAGGCCAAGCTAGGAGTCCCACAAGTCACCATTCCAAAGGGTCTGATCAACAAAATAAATTCCATATATATAAATATCCTGTCAATAAAAAAAACAAAAAAAAAAACAAACAAAAAAAACACTTTCTGCATGACAGCATGCACATTGCATTAACTGTGTTAAAGGCACCGGATACTTTGACAAGAAACAGCACAAAGGGCATCAAAAGTACTGCAAACATTTCTATCTCGGATTCCTACTACAGCATCCACTGTTAGCTTTCATAAGTTGAATTCAGGCAGCTGTTGAAGGTATGACTTTTGTTGTTCTTACAAGTTTTATGATTTCTAAAGGGACACTTGAGCTGTTTTTTGGTGTGATTCTGTGTGCTGTATGTCTGTAGTTGGTAAAAGGAAAATAAGTCAGAGTGATTTTATGCAACTTAAACATAAGAGAGTTTTTCTGTTCCTCCCAAAACTTCAAACTATTTTCAAACATATTTTGCTACAGAATTGCCTTTGCATTAACCATTGCTGTTTAATTAATCAAACTGGGTTTATTTTCAATGTTTTGTTTGACCACCAACATTTATTCCACCTGTTTCTTTAAATGTTTCTCCTTATCAGTTTGACCAATCGGTTCAGAGAACACTCCTCCTCCTTTCTTTCTAGTCACATTTCACCGTCGAGTCTCATCAGGTGCAACATGACAAACTTCACGTTCCTCCTGCCCTTACTCTGGACCCTCAGTAAGTACATCTACATTTGGTTTTCTAGTACAATCAATACTTTTTAATCTGTTTTAGGGATTGGATTGACATTCCTGAATACCTGCCTCTTTTCTTCTGGTTAAATTTAAACTCTGTAAGTGTTTCGTCGTCTCGTTTCAGGTTGTGTCTGTTTGACACTCTGCCGGTTTCACTCAATGGCGGTTCAGGCTGGAGAAGACGTCACTCTGTCGTGCACCAACCTCAGCAGGCTTCCCTCTCACATCTCGTGGTCCAAACTGGCCGACGGCGGCGACGTCAGCTGCATCTCGTCCATGACCAGCTCTGAATCCAGAGCTGTGCTGTGTGATGGAGGTCAAAGTAACAAATACATCATGACGTCCAACGGGACCAACATCTTCCTGAACGTCAAGGAAGTCAATTTATTAGATGCTGGAGTTTATATCTGCGGGTTGCCCACTGATGAGTTCCAAGGGATGTACAATGCAACTTATTTACGAGTTGAAGGTAAGACTGAGCTAATTATAATCAGTGCAATTAGCAATATAGTATTTTTGGTTAATGAGTTTGTTTACAGTGTCAGTCCCCGACTTTTTAAGAACAAAATGGTTTTAGGGGTTCTGTAGTACATAAAAAACATGAATCAACATAAAACAAACAAACAAAAAACTCTGATTCACTGAAAACCTGCTGTTAGACAAAGTGGTTGTGTTTTAACAACATGTACCAGAACAGGGCAGCTCAGAGTTACTGCGGTTCAATTCAGGATCAGATCTTATTGTTCACAACTCAACTGGCAAAGTGAATAGAAAATAGAAGATTTCAACTGTTTATGCCCATAATTGAATATGATCAATATTTAACAGCAATGAAAACTGAACTGTCCTGTAGTTCAAATACATTATGCTAAAGTGGATAGAAACTGGTGATGGAGCAAACTGACCCAAACCATTTTTATTCTTTTTCGTTTGTTTGTTTTAATAATCCATCCGTCCTGCATTAATGTTGTGTCCTCTGTTATAGGCGACTCAAACCACGTGTCAAACAATCTGCCGATTTTGATCCTGGGAAGTGTTGTTGTTCTTCTTCTACTGGTCATTTTTGGTTTAATTCTCAAAATCTCAACGTCTCACACCGGTAATCTGTCGCTCATCTATGCTGACTTGGCAATAAAAATGACAAAACCTTTAAATAGTAAACCAGATTTCCTGTTTTCATTTTTTTCAGGTCAAACTAGCAGACAAACTCAACAACAAAAAGAGGTATTTACATTTGAATCATTTCAGCTGTTTTCTGAATCACTTAATAATAAAACTTGATGATTTTCTGTAAGTTTTTTTTTTGTTTGTTTTATAAAACTTGAATTCAGAGGCTCTAAACTATTCAGCACTGAATTTCAGATCCAAAGCAAAAGGCGACAGAAGGCCTGCAGACAGAGAAATTGATCCAAATGTGATTTATTCTGCCATCAGATAAACTCTAAGTAGGAATGATGTGAGTTCAAGGTCAGAGTGGTGCTTTGACATCACCATGTATCATTTTAACTTCTATTTCTGAGTTTTTTTCTGTCTCTTCTTCTACAAACCTGAAATAAAAATTGTTGTCCTTTTTACAAAGACAAGCTTTGATCCATTCTCATCTTTAGAAACAAAAACCTGCTTTCTATTTTCCTTCCTCTCATTTAACTCTTTCTGTCTTTCATGCTACTTTTTGTCATTTTCAGTGAAACTTTTGTTCATCTTCTCTTGGTTCCTGCAGCTATTTCATGTTCTGTTTTGCTTTTTTTTTTCTTTTGAAAGATTTGTCTCCAGTTTTATCCATACAGTGGTTCTCATAAAGCACCGGCTCACACATTCAGTTGGAATCATTTATCCAACTAAAGGCTGCCGACACCTCCGACTTATCACCCATAGAACATTTTTCATACGACAGCCTAAACTTGATGTTTGTGTTTAAGGCCGACACAAAATAATGTCAAAAAAGTTGAAAGGGGAAAAAAATAAGCAGAAGTTTAAATTCATAAGTAGCCCTTCTGAACTCCAATAGTTTCAAAGAAATCATTATGTAAAAGAAAAAAAAAGAAAAGAAAGTCGTAGAATATGTAAATATGTTCCAGTTCAGTCTCAGTATAAATCATAGTTTCATGAAGGCCTCTGAGCTCTGATGAGAACTGACGTGAACAAAAGCTGCCACATTACTGGGATGTTTGTGTGTGTGAGGGAGTGTGAGAGTTTGTCCTCCAGCCGCTCTGCCACGGGTGGTGATTGGACGAATCATGGCAACTGTTACCTCGGCCTCCAATCAGATCCCTCAAGTCATTTCCCCACATATTTCTGTCTCCCTCAGCTCAGAGGACCTCAGTACTCATCACAAACTCCCCTCTGAAGGCTCACATGCTTTCTTCCAGGTTAAAGGTCATGTCCTCTAAAGCCTCACCTGTGTCCTGGAGTCAGTAAATACCTGCCTTCAAATCATAACTTCTAACCAATTAACAACAATTAAGGACTTCACCACTTGTAACACCCTGAGTTCCCTGTGTCTTCTCTGCATGCGAGCTGGGAAATTAAATCTAAACACGACACCAACAGCATCAATGAGACTAAGGAACAGAGCAAACACATCAGGAAAAACGTTGTGGAGAAGTTTAAAGCAGGGGAAACCTGAAGCAGAGAGGAGGAAAAAGTCTCCAGCCTGGATCAGAGGTTCAAATTCTAACAGGACATTGACTTGGAAAATAGTCACTTTTCAAAGACGTTGTACCTGGAGCATCGACAAAAGACGTGACTGATGAAACCAGCTCTAATGTGCCAGAGGGAAATGTAAAACATCTTTTAACCCTCAAATCTTTCTAACTTAAAGAGATTTATTTATTTTGCTCCAATTTTAAATAAACAAAATTAAAATGTTAAAGTTATCTATAAAACATCACCTTATTTAGAGTACTCACATTTTATGATTGAGTCTGATTCACTTGGGGAGAATATCAAGAAGTTAAATCACCTTTAGTTATACCACATGGTGTCATGTGGGGAAAAACAGACATTTCATGTAAATCAGATGGTTGCCTCAGTTACTGTCAGAATTACTGAAAGTTTATTAAAGATTTCTGTGTTTATCTGTTACTTGTATCTGTGGTTTTGATGAAGAAAAAAATCCGATTTATAGTTTTGTGGAGCATGTACTGAAGCCGTTCGCAGCGTTCCTTTCATCAGGCTAAACAAATCAAAGAGCTCCCCACCTCCTCATCATGAGGTCAATGCAAACTGGAGCTCAGTTCAGATTCTGACACCGACTGTGTTCACAGGATGAACTGTACCTTCACACTGGCTTTACTCTCCTCAGTCAGTAAGTACATCTGAAAAATGTTCCCTCCAATACAAACTGATTCCTTTTTGAACAAAAAAGGTCAACATTTACTGTCATTAACCTTTTTGTCCTTTCTGATTGTTACAGGTTGGATCTCTGTATCAGGTTTTCAGTTTCACGTGTCGGTGGCACAGCCTGGAGCAGAAGTCACACTGCGGTGCTCCAACATGAGCACGTATCGCTCTCAGGTGTTCTGGTTCAAACTGGACGACGGACCCCTCGGCTGCATCTCTTCCATGCTGAACGCCAAATCCGCCCCGTCGTGGTACAATCCGTTTCAGCCGGAAAAATTCACCATGAGATCCGACTCCGCAAACGTCTCTCTGCGCATCAAACCGCTGGACGTCAACGACTCTGGGTTGTATTTCTGCGGACATTACTTTGATGCGTTTCCCGCCGTTTTCACTGCAACATATTTAAAGGTTGAAGGTAAGATTATGAGCTTCCATATTTCTAGTGCTGTGAGATAAAAAAAAAAAAAAAGATTTCTATCAAATGTTTCTGTAAATATTTACAGAAATATCAGTCGATTCTTCTGAGGAACCCGATGGACCAGACAGCCTGCTGAACTGGATCCTGGGTGGCATCATCATATTTCTTGTAATTGTCATCTTTGGTTTAATTGTGAAAATCGGGATCTTGTATTCAGGTACTCATGCTATTTTTTTATGCAAATTTGACCTTTGGATGTCAATTAATGTAAAAATACAGCTTAAACTCAACATCTTGATAATTTTCGATGCTCTCATCTTCAGAGAGAAAGACTTTACAACATCATGAGGTAAAGGCTGTTTATACTAATATAAGCATTTCTAAATAAACCTGTTCCATGACTTTGTAAGTTGGTAACTGTAAGTCCTTGTACCTGCAGAACTTGGACTCTCACACCATGAACTATGCAGCGCTGAGCTTCGCTCCAAAAGCAAAGAGCAACAGGAGACCTGAAGCAGAAAGAAATTCAGAGACAAATGTTCTGTATGCTGCTACAAGATAGACTTTCTAGTGATGAGGAGTTCAAAATTTCTAAGTCCTGATGATGTTGACGCTTTAATGTTCATCTGCATAATTTTTTGTCCTAGTTGAAATAAAGTTTTACTTCAACATCTGTATTGTTGTTTTTTTCCTTACATGTCAGATGGAAAATGTGAAAGGTTAGGACCGACTGAGACTTCTGGTGTCTATGTTTAGATGTGAGGTAACAAGTGTTAGCCAAAGTTTCTACGGTAGCATCGCTGCTTGTTTCCACTGTGGTGACGGCAACAGCGAAATACCACAAAGACTTTTTAAAGCTCAGGCACGGCAATTATAGAGAACGGAACCAGTTTAGTATACATTACAGATGTAGTCGAAGTGTTCATTGTTTTAGTATAACGTGTTTAACAACCCAGGTTTTATAAGGCCAGTATTACGCTTTGTCTGTTACGATGGGCCCCCTTCTCGTTTCCAATCTATTGCTGTTGGTGCTTTTCTTTAGAACATTTATTTCATTTTCTGTAAGACTTGTATTGATTATTGGTTATTTTAACATCATTCCATGTCATTTTTGTCTGTAAACAGACAAATGAGGCCCCATGTCTCAAAGAGATTTACCTGTATGGGGAAGAAACAATGAGATGATGAAATGAAAGTTACTGAATTCCAGGTTGAACCAAGTACTAAAGGTCACTCACAGTCTTAAAGGGATTGTTCTGTGTGGCTTTGCCAAAAGGTTACCAGACGTCTATCTTTCCTCCTTTATACTCTTTAAGATAAATCCAGATCTGTTTCTCTCACAGGCTCAAAGCTCATGTCAAACCAGTGGCGCAAAAAGGGGGTATGCAGCGTATGCAACGCATAGGGGCGCAGCACCGGAGGGGGCGTCAAAACCCCATCTGGAGGGGGCGACGCGCCGATTATGTTTTCCCATACACTTCAGCACGCCTTACGCTCCTTCACCTCGAGCACGTTACGAGGTAAATGTAGAGAGTTTTACCCTTCACGTGGGTGGGGGGGGAGGGGCGCCAATTTATGTTTTCGCATCCACCTGAATAATGTGTAGTTGCGCCACTGTGTCAAACTGAAGGCCAAACATGACCCACATAGCTTTTTATGTGGCCCTCTAGACTCCAAATGACATCAATAAGTTCATCCAGTTTTTCACAAATCTGCAGAATTCACACATAATCAAGAGATAAACACTTTTTTTTTTCTGATTTCACTGCAACTTTTTCTCAAAATTGGCCATAAACATTGAGTTTAAGTGACTGGTGTCACTAGGATTTTGTGATTGTTTTTGTGTTTTTCCAATCAAAATCACAGACT